>NC_062553.1:99896797-100199828 GCF_016906955.1 Phacochoerus africanus | reverse complement strand
ATACATTCATTCCAATACTTGTAGTAGCACTGTTTACAGCAGCGAAGGCATGGAAACAACCTAAGTGTCTATCAACAGATGAAGGGATAAAGAAGATATAGTAAATACAATTGAATATTTCTCAGTCATAAAAAAGAAGGAAATCTTGCCATTTGCAGCAACACGGGTAGACTTGGAGATTATACTAAGTGAACTAAATCAGAGACAAATACTATGTGATATCACATATATGTGGAACCTAAAAAGTAATAAAAATAAATTTATTTACAAGACAGAAATAGACACAGAGACATAGAAAATAAACTTACAGTTACTAAAGGGAAAAAATTCCTAAAGGAAATAAGTTAGGAGTATGGGACTAACAGATCCATACTAAAATATATAAAATAAACAACAAGCATTTACCACATAATACAAGCAACTGTATTCAATATATCATAATAACCTTTAATGGAAAAAAGACTGAAAAAAATATATAACTGAATCACTGTGTACACCTGAAACCAACAGTACTATAAATCAACTATTCTTCAACTAAAAAAAAAAAAAAAAAGAATACACAGTTATTGAGAGATTCATGAGGCATAAGAGTGAAATTTTACATGAGAGAAAGAGCTTGGATTAGAGACCACATGCCATATGAGTTGTAGGAACTGGATGTCAAGCATGCCTGAAAGCGGATCCAGAGAGTGCTGAATCGAGGGGAGAACATAAAGCTCCCCTTGATTCTGGTCAACATAAAGACATTTTGGCCAACATGAGAGCAGTTTCTCAAAGCCTGCGAAGACCCCTAATTCATAACAACTCATGTTTCCACAGATGTTCTAAGGATGTCCTAGGATGGCTCTCAGAAGCTTGGAAAAAGTGGTGACCCACCTTCAATTAAGTAAAAATGTCAGAACTGACATACAAACCTGGAAGAATAAAAATGCTCAAAGAAGTGGACATACTAGAATGTGTCTACTCTAACACGAGTATGGGACTAACAGATATGCACTACAATATATAAAATAAACAGCAAGGATTTACCGTATAATACAGCGAACTGCATCCAATATCTCATAATAACCTTTAACGGAAAAAAGTCTCGAAAAAAATATATATAACCAAATCACTGTGTACACCTATTAGAATGTGTCTACTATAACAGACCAGAATATCTGTTAGTTGACCTTATTCCCTGGGTGCTATGCAGGAATCCTTGGTTTATCAAGTTAATAACTGAATGCATTAATGAGGAGATCACCAATTCAGTACTGGTTTCCCAGGACTAATAGTAGAAGATGCTGTTATAAAACTATGTTCCCTAACAGTAATAGGATAGTGGAATCACAGAAGAGAAGAAGCCGTAGCTATGAGAAGCAACCTCAAAGGACAGAAAAGTTGCAAGGACACCCAGGAAAGCCTACGCTACAGAGGTATATAATTAAAAGATCAAGAACAGATAAGACTGAGGTCATCTACACATATGGAATTTTTTGTCCAGTTTTCAGACCGGGACTAGGTCTTAGACAAAGAATGTATTACCTGAAAGAGAAGCCAGATATTTAGGAGGCAGGACCTGCAACCCCAAGGCAAGTCTATACTGGAGTACTCTCAGTCCTTTTACAAAGGGTCCTATGGCCATTAACTCAAATAAATGTACTCCAGACAAAGGGGAATACCTAGATTTTTTAAGTATGGAGGGATATTGAGCTTGAGTTGTTGATAACACCCTATGTAGCTCCAATGATCTGTCGCGGCAGCCTTATTAGAGAAGGGATAAATAAAAATCAGGCAATAAAAGAAAATCCTTACTTAGGTCCGGCCCAAACTATAACTGTTATGTTGACAGATGCAGCTGCTGAGTGCTCCCTGGTTTCTGAATGTATCATTGGAATAAATGCACGTAGCCATTGTCAGAACCCTTCCACTGGTCCCTTGGCCTGCACAGTAAGAATTACTGTAATAGAAGAGGCCAACCAGAAGCCCCTTGAGCAGTCTTCCTCCCTTACCAAGATAATAAATCAAAATTATCTTGATTTATATAATAGGGTTTATAGCAGAAAGGTGTAAGATTTTTCAACCCTTTTTTTCCCTTTAAGCATTCATATGTGGATTTTCATTGGTGCCTTTTTTTTAGTTTTATAACACTAAGTTATTAGTAAGTAGGTTACTTATAAAATCACAGACTTTACACACTCTAATAAATCTTTCATTTGCATAAATGAGCTGATAAAATATATCTTTATCAGGATCTGGATATCAGATGTCCTTTAATACTAGTAGTCAAAGAAAAATATCCTGTACTGATTACACGAGATTTAAGACTTCTTTACTCAGTGTCAGTACAGAATATAGCCATTTTATAATGCACTGAAATTACTCATATATTTCCACATTTTGTCTTTTATTAGGCTACCTACTTCCTTCATAGTAATAGCATCGTTTTAGAAACCAACATTTTTATTTTTTAAAATTTTTTTATCCTTATTATTTTATTATTATTGATACAGAAATGACAGTCATTGAATTGAAACATGAAAAAGAAATAATTGACATAATTTTTTGAAAAAGACAAAGAAGATTTTGCTTTTAGAAGTAACAATCCAAGATCATCATCATAAGAATGATTACAATGAATAACCTATCTCAACAAAATGAACTATTTAAGATAAACATAGAAAAGTTAATCATATATATGTATATATATATACACACACATATATATGGCAGCAATTAATTTGAAGACCTAAGAAAAAAATTCTCAACATGATTTTTATTTAATTTTTTTCTTTCTATGGCTGTTCCTGTGGCATATGGAAGTTCCCAGGCTAAGGGGTGAATTGGAGCTGCAGCTGTAGGCTATAGCAACCAACACCAGATTCAAGCTGCATTCATGACTTAAGCTGCATCTTTTTTTTTTTTTTTGTAGTTGACATTATTTTTTTATTCCTACAAATTTATTATTATTATTTTTTAATAGTTATTTCCCCAATACAATTTTTTTTCTACTGTATAGCATGGTGACCCAGTTACACATACATGTACATATTCTATTTTTGCACATTATCATGCTCCATCATAAGTGACCAGACACAGTTCCCAGTGCTACACAGCAGGATCTCATTGCTAATCCATTCCAAAGGCAATAGTTTGTATCTATTAACCTCAAGCTCCCCAACCACCCACTCCCTCCCCCTCCCCCTTGGCAACTACAAGTCTATTCCACAAGTCCATGATTTTCTTAGAAACTGACATTTTTAAAAGGCAGAAAACTGTAAACACCTTTTTAATTCAATGAATAAAGAACATGGTTTATTTGCATCTCATCTTATTTATTAATAGTGTCTTTCAAGCAAATGGAAAGGGCTTTGTCTAAAATCTTTTCATATGTAAATTATTTCACATACCTATTTTTTCCTAGTTATAGATTGCATTATTCATTTAAGAATGCAGTATAGTTTTCTGTTAGTAATTTTTCTTTCTTGTGTCCTTTAATATGATACAATGAATAAAGGTAAGCCAGGTGTTTTCCCCACATAATTTCTTTCCCATGATGTAACATGTTTTAAACACAGGTTACAATTTGGACCTGCTGTGCTTCACAGTATTCCTTGATGATGATAGTCACCATCAATGAAATTATAGTTCTTCCTATTTCAATAATTTTTTTCCTCCATGAACTTTTGTATAAAGAGGCGGGGCATGTAAATTACTACTATCACACTGGTAGCATGTGGTCAAGAAAGGTCTTCAAAGAGAAGAATATTTTCTGGCTACACCCATGGCACATGGAAGTTCCTGGGTCATGGAATCGAATGTGCGCCACAGAAGGAACCACTGCAGTGACAACACTGGATACTTAACCAGCCGAGCCACTTGTGAACTCCAAAAGAGAAGAATATTTGATGAAAGCCAGTCTCCACGTCAAAACTCACTGCTAGTCCAAGGCCTTTTCACAGATATACCCATGTGTATCACTTCTTATTTGATACTTAAATGAGTTATTTGAGACACATTTTTAATGAAATATCCATTTGATTATTTCAGAAAAGTCAAGACTTAAAATTACTCTGGTAGCCCCATCATTTCTGCCATTATTTTTGCTCATCAAAATTAATATAATCTGGAGCTCCCATGGTGGCTCAGTGGGTTAAGAACTTGACATAGTGTCCCTGAGGAAGCAGGTTCTATCCCTGGCCTCGCTCAGTGGGTTAAAAACCTGTGGTAAAGGCCATGGATGTAGCTGAGATCCGGTGTTGACGTGGCTGTGGCGGCTGTGGCGTAGGTTCCAGCTGAAGCTCTGATTTGATGCCTAGCCTGGAAACTTCCATACACCACCAGTGCAGCCGTAAAAAGAAAAAAAAGAAAAAAAATGGTATAATCTGTATGAGATAAGAATCTGAAAAAGAATGAGTGTGTGTATATGTATAACTAAATCATTTCGTTGCACAGCAGAAATTATGACAATGTAAATTAAATATACTTCAATAAAACTTTGAAGATGAAAAATATTCAATAAACCAACAACTAAAATCACTGAAAAAATGTTTTCACCTAACAAATGCTAGTTTTGTAAAGCTATTTAATGAAGATAACAAGTTTAAACTTTTATTTCCTCCTTCAATGCAACCAGAGGTTATGTTTGTTTAGAAAGCTAACATCTATCCAGATTATACACTCTCACCAGTGCCAGGCCAAAATACACAGCCCCCAAACCACTCATTCCATAACTCCCTCATTTTCTGACCTATGGCTGTTATTGTAGAAACTGGATCTATTAAGAAATTGCCTCTGGTGTAGTAAGGGAATATCGTGGCACCTTGTGCAATAATTTGCAAACAGTGGCTTGAGAGAAATGGTATGCAAAGAAATACATCCCAGACGCTGACCTTTCCACATTGTCACAGTGAATGTTTAGATTGGCCTCCTTCCAAAAAAATATAAGAAGTGTATCTGAGAGCTAGGTAAGGTTCAGAAAACATGCACAGCAGGTAATGGTGGCATCACAAGAGGCAGGAAAGAGTTTTATCTTTGGTCTTAAGCATCAGGAACACCTGAAGTCAAATCCCACCTTATCTATTTAACATGTGAACTTGTGCAAAATATTATACTCCTTAAAACTCAGTGTCTCCATCCACAGAATGAGAAAACAATAGTACTTGCTTCATTAGGTTGTCTTGGCCCAGAGAAGTATTCGTTGGCTCAGTAAGTATTTGTTGAATTAGTGTTTCAATAATTGAAGTGTTTGTTTAATCATATAATGCACACAAATGAACTTGCAAAGTGACTGACACGTTTAATATCCTTTTACTGTTGTTATCTATTTTATTTTTCCTCTTTTTCATGGAGTTTTACTTGGTCTCAGGACAAAATGACCAAGATGAATTGTGGATTTTGTTTCAGGGATAGTCTGCTCTGAAGCAGGAGTTACTGTAGGGAATAAGGTATAAGAAAATATGCTCATTCATAAGATTCCCCTTATTAAAGTTCAAAGTGATTAGAATTTATTTCTTCATCTTAGGCAAACAGAAGGATAATGACTGGTCCACATGAGTTAATTTTAACGTAAGGTGGTCTAAAGGGCATTTCACAGAATGGAATATAAACTTTCATAGGGTGTCTACTTTTGGGTGCTTATGAATAAGCATTTGCATGGTAGGTTTTCTGCTGGCCCCATTGCAGAGTGGTAACTTGTAGATTTTAAACAAAATATTTAACATATTCAAATATTTCAAATACATTTAACATTTTCAAAGAATTTATTTTCAGAAAGACCACCCAAAAGTTTAAATCAAAAATTTAGAAATTCTAAGCCATAGTCTTAGAAAATAAATTAACTTGGCAAATTCCAAAGATATGGCCCTTTGAGACTGTAGGAGATATATACTGAGTTCAGAGTCTTTAAATGACAAAACGATAAAATAATAATATTATGAATTGAATTCATTTTTTTTAACAGCTACACCTGTAGCATATGGTAGTTTCCGGGCTAAGGGTCAAATTCAAGCTGCAGCTACCCACCTATGTCAAGTCAGCCTATGCCAAGCTACATCTCCAATTTATGCTGCACCTTGCATCAATGCCAGATCCTTAAACCACTGTGAGGCTAGGGATCCAACCCACATCCTCAGGGACACTATGTCAGGGTCTAACCTGCTGAGCCATGACAGGAACTCCTGAATTGAATTTTTATAATAAGACATCTGATTAATCCAAGAATCATATACTCAAATTCTTCTTTAAAATTTTAAAATATGGCATGTAAAATGAAGTATTTTAGGATTCATATACTCAAATTCTTCTTTAAAATTTTAAAATATGGCATGTAAAATGAAGTATTTTATTATAAACACACTATGAGATAAAAAGGGTAGGTTTTTTAAACTCTTTGGCAAAACATATTCTTGATTTATTTCTGTTACATTTGAAAGAAGTATTTATGTAAAGATTTTTTCTTAGTCCTACGGATTCCATCAACATTATTTGCTGAGGATGGAAGAGGTAAAAGCTGAAGTAGTGTCACTTGCTAAACTCACCTTCAAGTCCATTGATAAGTCAGATGGAAATTAAACCTGAGGACTCTGACTCCTATTCTATGTAACCACTAGATCATTCTTTATTTTAGAAATGTTTTTAAAATACATACTCATACATATAAACCTCGATTACTTTAATACTGTTTTATTAGTCCACTTCTCTTCCCACGCTCTTCTCTCTTAACAATCATTCACGACATTTGGGAAATGACTCAAAGAGAACACTTCAAAGTATTGTGGCTCAACAAAACAATGCCTCCTTGTCTTTTCTTCCCTGGCTATCTTCGAAAAATGTGCTAGACAATGTATATATTCACAAACACATATTTACCTCTATTTTACATTTCAAAACCCTCATAAATTCTTCTGTCTCATGAAAACATCTAAAATATCATAAACATGACATGTAAGAATTTTTTTTTTATGTTTCTAGGCTTCATCTTTATCCAAAAAAAAAAAGAACACCAAAGGTTTGAAATAATGTGATAGTAAAAGAGATAAAATTTATTTTCATAAAAGCTTGACTTCGGCCAAACTTTTAATACATAAGACAGAGGAGTGCATCAGCATTACTAATTACGAGATATTTTTAAGGGAATATACCCATACTCACAGACACACAAACATACACTATATGCATACACAGGTAGTTTTCAGGCTTCTAACTCTGAACTATACTTTGTATGAAACAAAGTTGGAAGACGCTAAATGGAAATTAAGCATATGACATATCAATAGGCTATTACTACAGCAGAGAAAAGAAGAAAGAATGCTAGAATTATTTGAGAGTGCTATGGGATTTGAGTTGTTAGAGTAGATTTATGGCGGTCAAAAGTTTGTTAGGATTGAAGGTAAAACATCTTGGCTTGGTAAAACTTTTCATTTGATGACAACATGGATAAATTGGATATGGGAAATAAGCATAGAAGGAAAGATACAAGGGCTTACTAATTTCAAGAGAAGAGTAACAGCTACTAGATACTTTATGTCAGAATAACCTAGACATTTTTAGAGGGCAAAGTTCTCCTCTTATGTTTATATCAAATCCATGTGGGTAAACTTAAAACACAGTGTTCCTAAAATGATCTTTGATTTACTTCAATTCCTTATAAAAATTTCCATTCTCCATATGATCCACATGGATCACTTCTCTTCTGTATTGACTTTTTGAGGGAAGATATTATATTTACAAATTTCATTCCTATCATTTGATTGATTTTTTTCTGTAATACTTCAGAAGGCTTCTAATTAACATATTAAATCATGAAAAAATAAAAGAAGCAAATGGAATTGGAATATGGATTATAGAATACTTTGGGAGAGGAAAACAGATTAAATCAATACCATTTCTTTTTAAAGCATGTATTTTGGGAGAGTAAAGGGTCTACAAGTACATTTGAAATTGGACAAATGATCTTGAGAAGTTTATCATTACTTCATTTCTTCAAAAAATATTTTTTGAACCCTTTGGTAAAATTCTAGATCCTTGGAGTGAAAAAGAAATTGATTCTCTTAGAAATTATACTCTAGTGCAAGAGACAGATAATAATTGAAATGACCAATGCTATTAGGAATAGCATAGTGGCTCAGGGATGGAGGGTAATGCTGGAAGAGGGTATTTTAGACCGGATGGTCATGCAAGCCCTCTCTGAGGAAGGGGAATTTCATAGAGGCCTGCATGAAATAAGGAAGCACTGGGAACATTTAATAGAAGAGTGACTAACTACAGGAAAGAGAATTTCAAAGGCACTAACTTGGGGAAAAGTTGGCTCACTTGAGAAACAAGAAGCTTTATGTGGTTGATAGTGAGTGAGAAAAGGATTAGAAGATGGTAAGTCTGGAGGAGTAGCCCTGGAGAAAGGGTGAGTAAGATCTTAAAAGCCATGGGTGTAAGACAGAAGCCCCTGAATGTTTTGAGAAAAGTGAGTTACAAAATCCAATATGTAATTTAAAATGACATGTATGTGTAATTGAGTCACCATGCTGTACAATAGAAAAAAAATTGTATTAGGGAAAAAATAATAAAATAAAATGATTCCTCTGTCCACCATATGGGAGATATATTGAGGAGTGGATGGTAGGATAAAGGAGACCTGTAAGGGGGTTTGTTTGGTAGACTAGTAAGAAATGACAAATGGTTTTAAGGCATATGGTTATGAAGATATATTGCTGATAACTGCTACATTTGCTTTGGTAGTGTGCACTAAGATATGGAAGTCTAGGGACAGGAACTTGTCTGAGGGGAAATTCAAGATTTAAAATTAAAAAGGTATTGAACCAGTATATGTGTTATAATTAAAATAGGTTTTGTATCATTATATGTATTACACATAATATGGACATAAAAAATAGACAAGGATGTATGGAAACAATTCACTGCAAAGGACTCATTTAAATTATTAGGGAAAAGATGCATTACTTAAAGGATTTCAGAAGAGTCCACTAGTCAAAATTAAAATATTATCTCTTACACATTATTTCAAAATAAATTACATATCAAACACATAAACATGTAAAATCATAAATTTACTTGAGAAACCACAGGTGATTTTTTTTTCAACCTGTGGTGGATTTTCTGCAAAGGTAGCTGCTAATGATTTGTCCTGTGCCTGTATTTTTACATACCTCTTCTGCTACCCAGAGTTGAAATCTCCTTCCCTTCCCTTTGAATCTGGGCTGGCCATGTGACTTTCTTTGGTTAATATAATGGGGAGGAATGAAGCTATGCCAAGTTCTGGACTTAGTCTTATTAGAGCTTGCCAGGTTGTTCTCTCCATTTTCTTGATGTTCTGGGCATCATGTAAGAATTTCAGTTACCTTGAAGGGGAGAATGGTCCTGCCAACCCTCAGATATTCTAACCACCCCAGCTGAGGCAGCAGACATATGAATGAAACCATCTTGGATGTTCCAGCCCAAGGTGAGCTTCTAGTGGAATGTAATCAAACAGTTCCATAAAGACAATGTGGCTAGGGGGAGATCAGTAGGAATGCTGCACACATTGTACGTCTGCATTACAGTGTATGAGTTCCAGCTTAGAGAACTCAAATCTTTTATAATTAGCTGCAAGAAAAGCTGCCATTTGCAATGGAGAGAGGTGCTACCTTTATTATCCTGGACAGTAAATGAAACTTCCCTCCTCATGAAAGAGATTCAAATCTATATTTCTAAACCTGTTTATTACACAAACATTCTTGAAGACAGTCTGGGACAAAAGCAGATGGTACCTTGTTCATAAGATGTATAGCAACACAAGAGACTCATGAAGAACTGCTTCCAAAGAAACTCAGGATCTGGAACTAAACCATCGCAATTTTGCTACCTCTGCTACCTTCTGTGACCTTTTCTGAGTTAATGACCTCTCTGCCCCTCAGTTTCCTCATATGTAACAGTAATATTAGGAATTGAACTGGGCAAAGCATTAGAACAGTACTAGGATCAAACCAAGTGTTTAAAAATATTAGCTATATTCTAACTGTGATAATTTATACAACTGAATCCTGTTCATCCATTATAAACGAATGAAGCACTATTACAGAATAATATCTAAGACGTATTTTCAGTGAAAAAAGTAAAGCGTAAAGCACTAGAGCATGCTATTTCTGTATAAACTAAAAATAATGAATAAGTATATTGCATACCTGCAGACCCACATACATAGATACTTGTTATATATTCCTAGGCTGTCTTTAGAAGAGGTACTCAGGTACTGGTAATTAGACTGTCTCCAATGGGAAGAGTTCATGGCTAGGGAAGACGATAGAAGGAAAACATGCTTTTCTCTCTAAACTCTTTAGTAACTTTTGAATATCAAGTGACTGGATTAACTATTTCAAAAATTAATAAACTATATTTGAACTGAAAATGTGCTTTTTATGAGGCAAATATTTATTTATGTTGAGATTTATATTATTAAAACAGATATGTGATATTAAAACACTATTTTAATAATGCATAGTTTTGAATTAATTACATAAAATTTTGAATAAATATGTCCCCCACGTGAGAGAAATGCAAATCAAAACCACAATGAAATATCAGCTCAATCTATTAGAAAAGCTATTTTCAAAGAGATAAGACACAACAAGGGTTGGCAAATATGTGGCGAAAAGGGAACCCTAGTGCACTTTGGTGAGGATGTAAACTGGTATAGTCATGATAGAAAACAGTTGGAGGTTCCTCAAAAAATTGTAAGTATAACTACCACATGATCAGCAATCCCACTTCTAGGTATATGCTGAGGGAAATGAAATCATTATCTTAAAGAAATGTCTGTAGCCGCCCTCTCTATATTAATGGAATATTACTCAGGCAAAAAAAAAAAAAAAAAAAAGGAAATTCTGACATCTGCGACAAAATGGATGAAACTTGAGGGCATTAAACTAAGTGAAGTAAGTCAGACAGAAAGACAAATACTGTATAATGGTACCTGTTGTATAATCCAAAAAAAAAAAATCTAAATTCATGGAAACAGAGTAGAATGTTGATTTCTCAGAGCTGGGGGGCAGAGGAAATGAGACGCTGGTCAAAAGGTACCAACTTTCAGCTCCAAGATGAATAAGTTCTGAGGATCTAATATCTAAATGGGGAGTATGGTGACTATAGTTAACAACACTATATTGTATACTTGAAAGCTGCTAAGAAAGTAAATATTAAATGTTCCCACAACAACAGAAAAAAGGGGATAATGTGAGGTGACAGATGTGTTAACTACCTTATCATGGTAATCTTCTGCTACACACACACACACTAGCATATATATACTATATGTATATGTATGTATCAAACCATCGTGTTGTACATCTTAAACTTACACAATGTTATATGTCAGTTATATTTCAATAAGGCTAGAAAAAGGATGATTTCCACTCTTAGTACAGGTAAAGAGTACCAAATTGTGCATCGAGTAGTTGCAAATTGAGTGAATTTGGTTGAATTGATTCAGTGATTTGGGATTCTTGTGGATTTAACTTATCCTCTGAAATTTCAATTTTATCCTATTCCAGGCTACAAAGTCCATATGCCAAACAAAACCAGAACCTTTTTTAAAGACTCTATTGAATTCTGTGCACTTGTGAAGGACTGTGGTTTTTATAAGCAACCCACTAAAAAAGCAGGATTAAGACATGTGGGTCTTACAGTGATGGTGAAAACTTCACATTAACCATGGATGAAAGGCTCATCAGAGCAGAGAAAGTTCAGATTAGGTTTGGCAAGTTTATTGTTATTTTCCAGAAAACCAGCCAAGTATTACAGGGGGAATACCCATCCCTCCCTCCTTCCCCACCGCATGCTTCCCTTTGTACCAATTGTGACATTAAGATTTTGGCAACTTTGCTCTGGATTTATGGGAAATGGAAAGAAGGCTAACAGGCAGCAAACTCTTGGGCTCTCTTTGTGGATTTTCATTCCCAATGAAGTTCACATTTTGGAATATGCTCTTGCTGATATCTGCTTCTTGTACGAAACCTCACCCTTAAAATGTCCCAGATCTTTTTGTGATATGGCTAGCTCTCAGAAAAATATTGCTGTTGCCAGATTGTTAAGAACTCTTCATACTGATGTAATACTTCCCTAAGTGTCATTTCTTGTTCTAAAATATTGCAAAATTATAGTTATATGTAAATTTTCAATAGGCCAATATCATCTATAAGTCAGTCTTCATCTATCACCCCACATGGTGAAACCTGTGGATAATGGCATTTAAAAACTTGAGCTCAAATCTGGATTTTCTGCTGTGCAAGCTTAGAAAATGACTTCACCTGTGTGGTCATAACTTTCTCTAGAAGAAATAGGACTTATAATGTAATACGTATTCACATTAGTCAGAAACCTACCTATAAGGAAAAAGATGGCACATTCAATAGGATTGATGAAAGAGAATTTAATGAGGGACTTGCAGATAGGGTTAAACAAAAATATAGCAAGGTAGTGAAAAAGCCTAGGTCAGAATCAGTAGGAATCCATTACTATCTTTATACCTCAAAGGGTAAGAAGGAGAGGTCACCTGAAGCCTCAAGAACTACAGCTGTGGATAAAGGTTATCGAATAGGAGCTTAAGACATACTATATGTAAAGTGTTTAGGAAAAAACTAGTATGGACACATCTAATATTCTGCTTAAAATTAAATAACTAAAATATTCATAGAAGGAAAAAATGAATTTTGTAAAGATATAAACAGTTGGAAACTGGTGATAATAGTGCAGTTTTTCTCTATGAGAAGAAAGAAATAACAAAAGGGACATTCCCTGGGAGTCATTAAAATATAAAATTACTTATAAATATTTCATACAAAATTAAAACTTACAAAAAGTATGATAGGACAAACCAATGGAAAAAAAATGGGTAATTCTAAAACAAAGCTAAATGCATAAAAGGAATTACAATATGATAACAGCTACTAGGGATTACTCAATAAATTTTAATTAGGAAGCTGGTCAATGGTTTGAGGGGATGCTAATGCCCTAATGTACACCAGAATAATAAGCATCAAAATAAATGCTATAAAGAGCTGGAAACAATGAACAAACTGAAAGAAAATACATACATTATATAGTATTTTTAATCCCCATTAATAATCTATATTTTATCTTTTGAGCTATTTAGAAATGTATCTTTTCCTTATCATTTTGATATGATTTTTAAAAATTATATATTTTGTTTCTACCATATTTATGATGTAGTCAGAGAATATGATTTACCTCAGGCATTTTAAAAAACTAACTGAAACCTGCATTAGGCTAGTTACAGTTAATTTTTATAAAAACTGCCTGTGTGCTTAAAAGACTATATTCTTCATCTGTAAGGCAAATGTTCATTATGTATATTGTTTCAGCTATCTTTAAACTGAGATGCAAGCACTTTCAAAAGATAGGCAAGAATTAATTTTTGGAATCTCTTTTGCTTAAACTTATGTTTCAGGGGTCTCTTAGGCCAAATTAATCTCCTAACTGAAATAGTACCTTCACCATTTTTTAGGAATTTTTGGGGGGAGGGATGAGTTCCTTGTAAATACTGACAGAGCTGAGTTAAAATTTCTTAGTAAAATAGGAAAGTAATTAATTTTTTCTCAAAGGTCTGTGGAAATAAATTTTAGAATAGGTATATCTTCCTGATGAATTGGATCTTTTTTTCATTATGTAATGAACTTTATTGCTAGTAACAGTTTTTTAAGGTTTCTGTTTAAATTTTATCTCATTAAAACAATTACATAGACCCTTTATTGTTGTTTTTAATATTTGTCTATGTCTTTTCTTTCTTTTTTCTGTCTTTTTATCTTTTTAGGGCCATACCCATGGCATATGGAAGTTCCCAGCCTAGGGGCTGAATTGGATTTGCAGCTCCCAACCTATGTCACAGTCACAGCAACAACAGATCCTTAAGCCAGTGAGCAGGGGTAGGGATTGAAGCCACATCCTCATGAATACTAGTTGGGTTCATTACTGCTGAGCCACAACAGGAACTCCTGTTTTTTATTTCTTTTACTTTCCACATTTAGGTCCAAAATTTTTGTCTTCTTTCAAATTTAAAGTTTTATTTAAAAGGATACACAGCTAAATTTTTTTTTTTTTTAGTCATCTCATTTTATGACTAAATTAGTTATGTGTCCATGATTTTTTTCCTTTGTAGCCTTTTAAGATTAGTATGTGTAGGTTTCTCATTTTAATTTCCTTTCCTTAAATGTTTAGAATTTATTCACTTTCTTACTGTTTTAGTTATTGCCCTTATGGCAAATTGTATTTTTTTTCAAATTGTATTATTTTAAAATTATTCTTGTCACTTTTTCTTTATCTTTTCTTACAGACCCATGTCTTCTGGAAGACTATATTCCCTCCTTTGACATCAGGTTTCAGTACATAACTTGCTAACCAGCAATTTTAATAGCCAAGTTACGCATCTGCCAATTCTATTTTTCCCTCTGGCACTTTGTAGGTAAGGGGTTGTTCCTTCAGCCTTGATTTAGAAAGAAGAGGATGTGGAGCAGAACTATACTCAACCCATGAAAGACATAAATTAGAGAACTAATCCTTTGTTGTAATTTATTACTGCTGTTTCTTTAGTGTAATGTGCATGATACAGCTTATGAATTTTAACAAATATTCTAAACAAAATCAAAAACTTATTATCATCTTTACCATCCTACCAAATAACACAAGATAGTGAGAATGGTTTACATGCTACCTTTACTTTTACTTTAGTTCTTTTTTTTCTTTATTCTCAAGGTGGAATTTATTTTTTACATCACCAATACTTGTTCAGATTTATCTACATACTTAACATTTTATCTTCTCAATTTTCTTTATTTTTTTCTCCATCCTAGTCTTCTGGCCCTGTTCTTCTGCTTCTTCAAGACACTGTCTCAATTCTAGAGTCTAAAAGTTCCTTTGGAGAAGATTCTATGATAATAAACTTGCACAGTTTTCATTTTTTTTGAATATGTCTCTGTATAACTTTCATCTTAATAAACAGTTCCACAGTACATAAAATCCTAGTTTCACAGTTACTCTATTTTGCACATTTAAAATGTTCCACAGGGGATTTTATCATTGTTAGTGCAAATGTGATTCTCTAGCAGTTGATCTCCCTTTTTTTGTCCTAGTTGACTTTAAGTTCCATTCTCTGTCTTGCTTCTGATATTTGATTATAATATGTTTGGGCACATTTTATGTATTATATTTGAAATCATTGTGTTTCTTGGCTTTGAGGTTACAAGTCTTTCATAATTTCTGGAAATATTTCAACCATTAAGTCTAAATACTTTGTTTACCTAAGCTTTTTAGCATGTTCTTCTAGTACTCCAATAAGACACATATTGAACTTCTCCCTTTCTCTTCTATTAATTAAGAGATTTTTAAAAATACTTATTATAGAGGGAAAACAGTAGTAATTTTTTCTACCCATATCCTGCTTCTAATTATACTGAATGATAGTCAGAGGTGATAAACCTGTTAAATGAGAGCTATCTGAATTAGGGACTAGAAATACCTTTTTATATTTAGAATTTAATTTTAAAATTCATTTTCTTAAGTTATTCATAACTATTTTAGATCTGATTGACCCATTCAAGAGAAAGTAATTTCACTGCAAAACCTCCCAGGAATAGCAAAGGAAACCATCAATAAAATGAAAATCAAAATAAAATAAAGTATTTGCAAAAATCATATCTCTGATAAGGAATTAAGATGTAAAATATATAAAGAGCTTATACAGCTCAATAGCAAAAAAGGAAGAGTGATCTGGTTAGGAGATTAAGAGATATAATCTACTATGTATAAAATAAGTAAGCAACAAGGATATGTTCTAAGGTAGAGGGATATGTAGCCATTACTTTGTAATAAACTTAAATGGAGTATATTCTATCAAAATATTGAATCACTATGCTGTAAACCTTAATCTAATATTATAAATCATTTATACTTCTATTATTATTATCATTATTATTATTATTTTGTCTTTTGTCTTTTTAGGACCGCACCCAGGGCATATGGAGGTTCCCAGGCTAGGGGTCGAAATGGAGCTGTTGCTGATGACTTACACCACAGCCACAGCAATGCAGGATCCAAGCCACATCTGCAACCTACATCACAGCTCAGGGCAATGCTGGATCCTTAACTCACTGAGTAAGGCCAGGAATTGAACCCGCAACCTCATGGTTCCTAGTCAGATTTGTTTCTGCTGCGCCACAATGGGAACTCCTATACTTCAATTTTTAAAAGTAAGTCATAATCTTTTGATTATAACACTGTCTAGTTGGTCTCTATAAAGATGCTGATATTACTTATTTTGAACCTTGTGGATTATTCTGAGTAACATAAATTTTTGTGCCATGTGTTAATGAATGATCCAAATGAAGTTCACTAGTTAGACTCACCAAAAATTTATATGGATTCTAGTGTTCTTATGTTCACAGTTTGGACAATTAACTATTTGAAAATGCTATTTAATAGCACTTAACTTCCACCTCAATCTAGAAATTATACACAGTCATTTTAATAGAGGATCACTGCCAAATAAAATAAGCAGAGGATCTGAATAGACATTTTTCCAAGGAAGATGCACAAATGGCCAACAGGTACATGAAAAGATATTCAACATCACTAATCATCAGGGAAATGCAGATCAAAATCATAATTAAATATCATTCCACACGTTAGAAGGGCTATTATAGAAAAATACAAGAAACAGCAAGTGTCAGTGATGATGCAGAGAAAAGGGAACCCTTATGCACTGGCAGGGATGTTGATTAGTGCAGGCACTATGGAAAATACTATAGTGGTTCTTCCAAGAACTACAAATAAAACTACCATATAATCTAGCAATTCCTCTTCTGAGTATCTGTCCAAAGAAAATGAAAACATTAACTTGAAAAAAAAATATACATCCCCTTGTTCATTGCAGCATTATTTTCAATAGCCAAGATATGGAAACAACCTAAGCATCCAGCAAAGAATGAATGTATAAAGATATACATACAATAGAATATTATTTGGCCATAAACAATAATAAAATCTTGTTATTTGTGACAACATGGGTGGCCCTTGAGGGCATTATGTTAAATAAAGTAAGTCAGACAGAGAAAGACAAATAGTGCACGCTCTCACTTACATGTGGAATCTTAAAAGTAAAACAAAACAAAACTGAACTCATAGATACCAAGAACACATCGAGGTTGCCAGAAGCTGAGAGTAAAAAGTAGGTGAAAAAGATGAAGGGAGTCAAAAAGATTCTAACTTCTAGTTATAAAATAAACAAGACATGGGGATTCAATGTACCACAGGAAGTTATAGTTGCTAATACCATACTGCATATTCAAATGTTGCTAAGAGAGTAGATCTTAGAAGTTTTTATCATATAAAAAAAACATTCTGTAACTATGGTGATGGATGATAACTAAATTTATTGTGGATATTATTTCCTACATACATGAATAGCAGATCATTACAGTTTAGACTTGAAACAAAATTAATGTTGTTTTTCAATTATACCTCAATTAAAAAGAAACTTATAGGGAGTTCCCACTATTGCACAGCAGGATAAGGATCTGATTTCAGTGACTCGGGTCACTGTAGAGGCGTCGGTTCAATCCTGGGCCCAGCACAGTAGGTTAAATACCCAGTGTTGCCACAGCTATGATACAGGTCACAGCTGTGGCTCAGGTTTGATCCCTGACCTCAGAGGAAAAAAAAAGCCTCAAGGGAATCATATTTGCCTTTAAACCCTTTGATAAACCTAAATATTTGACATAATCTATTTGCTATCTGTCAGCTAGTCTACAATTGCTGTCTGTATTTTTATCGATGTTATTATTTAATTTTGATGCTAGATAATTTATTAGAAAGAAGCTGAATTAAAACCCTAGTGTAAATATATTTAATGTTTTATTTTCTTAATCTTAGTATTGTCAATTTGTAATTAGAAAACACACACACACAGAATGGGGAGAGTACTGAGAATGGCATGTAGTTCCACAAATAAAATAAGCCTGGTTTTCAAAAGCCATAGGATAATATTTTTAATGTATCAATTTATTCCTTTTAACAGGATAAATGTAATTTCTAGGTCATTTCTTTCTAATATAAGCTAAGTTTGGGAAAAGATTAAAAATCAAATCCCAGAAGATAATTATTGGATAAATATTTGGAGACCTTCCTGACCATAATTTCAGTAATGGAGAATAATTTCAGGTCTGAACATTATATCAGTGGTAGAGATTTATTTAGGGAAGGATACAAGGATTTAAAGAATTTTAAGGAGTTCCCGTCGTGGCGCAGTGGTTAACGAATCCGACTAGGAACCATGAGGTTGCAGGTTCGATCCCTGCCCTTGCTCAGTGGGTTAACGATACGGCGTTGCCGTGAGCTGTGGTGTAGGTTGCAGACGTGGCTTGGATCCCACATTGCTGTGGCTCTGGTGTAGGCCGGTGGATACGGCTCCGATGGGACCCCTAGCCTGGGAACCTCCATATGCTGCGGGAGTGGCCCAAGAAATGGCAAAAAGACAAAAGAAAAAAAAAAAGAATTTTAAGATAGTGAATATTTATTTGTGTTAAGAGCTCCTGTTGTAGCTCAGAGTTCCCATCATGGCTCAGCGGTAATGAATCTGACTAGTATCCCTGGGTATGCAGGTTTGATCCCTGGCATCCCTCAGTGGGTTAAGGATCCAGCGTTGCCATGAACTGGGGTGTAGTTTGCAGATATGGCTCAGATCCCGCATGGCTGTGGCTGTGGCATAGGCAGGCAGCTGTAGCTCTGATTCAACCTCTAGCCTGGGGACATCCACATGCTGCAAGTATTGCCCTAAAAAGCAAAACAAACAAACAAACAAAAAGTATAATTTTGAAGAGTCAGAGTAATACAAAAGATTCAAAAGACTAACATATTTCTTTCAAAATTATATTTTCAGAAGTTGAGAGGAAACAAATTTTCACATGTATGAATTACTTCTTTGAAATTAAGGGCTTGACAAAGTTGTTTTGGAATTTGACTTCTCAAAAGTAATATAAAACCAATATGTAAGAAGAGAGACAAAAAGTGTGACTTACCTTATTCTAGGTACATTGCATAGTCAAAGATAAGTTGCAAATGTTTATTGAAAAATTTAGGAAATGAGAAACAGTAAAGGAATTATGCAAAACTAGAATAGTGTAGTATTTAAGAATCTAAGCTTTAAAATAAGATTTCCTGGATTCAAATCTCTTGTTCCACCACAGCTAATGCTGTTTGACTTTGCACAGTTTATCCTCTCTTTGCTTCAATTTTCTATGAATTGGAGGTAATGGAATCTACCTCATAAATTTTTTTTTTAGAATAAATGGACTAATTATTCTAAAATGCTTAGCGTAGTAACTAGCATGTAATAAGTGCTCAATAGATGTGAGATATTGCCATTTATTATTGCTATGGATACAATTGTTAAAAAAACACTTTAATAACATAATCTCATTATCTTGCCCTTTTCTGAGGTTTATTATATATGAGTGAGTGTGTACATGTGTGTTAATTTTTACTAAACTGTATTTCTGAAAAGCCAATAAGCAGATTTCTATTTTGAGGTCCACTTATGAATCAATATTAAGTCAATGTCTCCTAGTAGTTAAGACAGCTGATTCTTAAAAGCAGACTTCCACTTACCAGCTGTGTGACCTATGGCAAGTTATTTAATCTCTATTTGTCTCAGTTTTGTTATCTGTAAAGTGGTAATAATAAAAGTATTTCCTTCCTTGGGTTGTTTTGAAGATTGAGTTAACCACTTAGCATGGTGTTGACACATAGTAATTACTTAGATATCATTATTACTGACTGGCTACTATTTAATGATTATGTGTTTATTTTACTTACATTCCTGTTATCTTTAATACTTTATTATGCAATCAAAATCATAATGTAGTCAAATGTACTCATATTTAAATGTCAAGGAACCAAACTCAGCCTTATGTATTAGGACTTATAAACAGTCAGAAATAATTTAAGCTACAGATAATTAACTTTTAAATAGATGTAGAAACCACATGGGTTGACTTTCTATATCCTTATCTACCACTGCAAATGTCATCCATCTATATAATACTTAATCATTTCTTTAGTTTTTCCTCTTCTACCTTCTTTCAAATCCAAGTGAAATATATTCAACATATTTTTAAAACCTTAAAAAATCATGTTCTTAAGGTAGTTTTGAAATGTAACCTGTTAGGTATTTTCTTTTTTTGCATTAATATTTTCTAATGTATATTTTTATATCAATTTTAAATTTTGAGATTTGGAAAAATACGTAAATAAAATAGAGCAAAATTTAATTATTTCTTTAAGAAATGTTTCTTTAAAGTGTGCTTATAAGCAGCAACTTGTTTGTCTTTTCCTTCCAAAAACATAAAATTTCAGCTAAAGGACTTTTGAAATGGCCTGTGGATTAAAATGATAACATTAAAATATAATTTGTCCATATCAAACTACTAATTAGCAGAGAACTCATGATTAAAATTAGCTATCTTAGATGAAAAACTCATAACAAAATGATTGAATTCTGATAAAAATTAAGGAATAATTCTGTGTATGGATTGCTACAAATGAAATATATAATAAACTGGCCAAAAATCAAAAGAAATTTTATTTTATATTCATAGTTTAAAATATTCCACAATGTTTTAAAATTTACTTTTTCCCCAAAGTACTTTTTTTGGCTCAGATAGCAAATATAATAGAAAACTTGACTGTTTAAAACATGTTTTCATACATTTTATTTGTTCTGATTGTAAACAATCCTGTTATATTTTTATTTTCATTGATGGATGGCGGATGAAAGACATGAGACTAAGATCAAGCATTGAATGTACAATTTCTGACTGTAAGACTTGAGTCTTCCGATTTTTTTTTTTTCTTTTTACGGCTGCCCCTGTGGCATGTGGAAGTTCTTGGGCAAGAGGCTGAACTGGAGCTGTAAGTGCAGCCTATGCCACAGCCACATCAACACTGAATCTGAGCCACATCTGCGACCTATGCTGCAGCTTGCGACAACTTCACATCTTTAATCCAGTGAGCGAGGCCAGGGATGGAACCACATGCTCAGAGACAATGCTGGGTCCTTAACCTGCTAAGCCACAACGGGAACTCCCTGGTCTTCGATTTTTTTACTTCACTACTCTGAATATTGAGAAGAGTTCAATATTTTCAAATTTAGAAATTGTAAACATTTGGCTACTATACATGAATAAAGTTTTAGAATTTTTATATTCTGCATCATGTAGCAATTGCAAACATGTGATGGGTACTTTAAGAAATGATAACTGAAAACCAACTACATTTCTTCCTTAAGTATTTATAGTCGCTTATGGAATCTTTTTGCCATTTTGAAAAGAGAAGGAGGGGAGATTGTCTTTTGCCTTGAAACTAACATAAACAGTGGCTTGCTGACTGTTTTACAGGTAATATATAATGACATAAGATGAAAATGAAAACAGTTTTAAGTTGTGACTAATTACTCATAGATGACCAGTGTAAAGCACTGGAGATTTACTCCTACATAGGCACTCTTAAGAGAGCAGCCCTATGAAGAATCTCTCTCCAACCAAAAGCAACAGGGAAGCTCAAAAGTCAAATACCAAGTTTCACAAACAAAGTGATTAATTGTTTAAGCAAGTCCTGGCTTCATTTCAGAAGTGGCTGGTTACAAGAGAGTTTGGTTTGGCCCATTGCTGAACCTTCAGTTGATTGTTGTGTTGAGAGGATAGAATCTCAGATTTGCCATCAAGATGTTTTTTGTTGATTTTGATTAGTTTTCCAGGAAGCAGTAGCTCTGGTTTCTTCTTAGAGTGCCCTGAACTACTTGACCTCTACATCCTCTGGGCTAAAGGCCATTTCAAGAGGCAAGCTAAAATATAGATGTTCGAGGCTTAGTGGAAATGATCTTTATCAATGAAAGAAAATTCCAATTCTGATTTATCCATTCTCTGTCAAAAAAAAAAAAAAAGCATGTGATACTGGATCACATGCCTTAATTATTCATAAGGTGAATTACAAATGTACAAACCATTTTCAATATAGTGACAGTTGATAATTCCAGAGAGAAACAGAACAAGCAAACTATATAGAACTTAAAAGTATTTATGTTTATTTGAGGAAAGAGATGGGACTATGCCAAATTTTTATTATTTCATTACTGAGAAAAAGGCAAATGAGATTAGATGACAATAAAATTATCTGTTTTCTTGTGATTTTTGGTCACACTGCCATCAGAAGATTGTTCTCATTTTAAAAGCAAACAGCTAAACTATAAAGGGTTCTCTATCCTGCTATTTTGGCACAAGTGGCAATAGCAAACCTATATATTTTCATATACAGGTGAATACCCAATAGGGTAAAAGTTAATTGGTTGTATGCAAATACCCCCTAAAAATTCACAAAATTATGTAATTCTGAATGCATTCAGGAGATGTGTGGTTTTTGTTTTGTCTGTTACTATAGTACTTGATATGGTTCAGTGAATCAACATTGCATAAGCACATTTTACTCACTGCTGGCTTTGGTAAAAGCTATATATAATATATATATATATATATATATTTATATATATATAGTTAGTTAGTTAGCAGGGTATTCTCC
Organism: Phacochoerus africanus; assembly: GCF_016906955.1. Classification (NCBI taxonomy): domain Eukaryota; kingdom Metazoa; phylum Chordata; class Mammalia; order Artiodactyla; family Suidae; genus Phacochoerus; species Phacochoerus africanus. The sequence continues at coordinate 100,177,214 of NC_062553.1, read as the reverse complement.
CCCATGTCCCATCCTTGTGAATGATTTGAGAGATGATAACATTTAAGCAAGCACTGCAGTTTTTGCCCTTAGAAAAGGTCAGAAGTATAGAAATTTTTCTAGGAAAGAGTGCGGAGGGTCTGTTTGCCTCTGGCCATTAGAGTACATTTATTAGAGGGAAAGGAAACTAACAAGAAAGTCAGCCTTTAGATACCTTTCCTGGAGTGTTGATTCCCCATGCTGATAGTCAACACCTCATCGCACACCATGGCTGAGAGAGCAGAAAACACCCCTCTCTTTCATTTCCCTACCTTCAAAAGGCCAAACATGCTGTCTTTGGATAGATTTCAATCCCACTTTAATTCATTAAAAAGTGAAACAAAATCACCATTTACATCCTTGACAGTTGGCAGGTTTTATGTGTTCTTACCACTCCTGCCAAGTAGCAAAAGATTTCATTCAACTCAGTCATGGATACTTGGAGACCTGCTAGTGTGGAGCCCATCAAAACACAGTGGTAACAATGGCACAGGAGCTGTAGGCTAGGGGTATTATGCCAACTCACCAGTGTGTAGGAAGTCATCACTTTTTAAAACTTCAAAGAGGAACTACAACAAAAGGTTTGAGAGAGCTTAGATCAAATCTGGGATAGAAATGAAAATGTTTTTGATTGTCTTTAATATATATCCTAGATATTTAAAGAAATGTATTTTTTAAGAGAACATACATAGTAAAAGGAAACTGGGGATTTAATTACCTTCCATTAAAAAATAAAGAACAGCAGTTCCCCGTCATGGCACAGTGGAAACGAATCCAACTAGGAACCATGAAGTTGAGGATTTGATCCCTGGCCTTGCTCAGTGGGTTAAGGATGTGGCATTGCTGTGAGCTGTGATGTAGGTTGCAGACGCAGCTTGGATCTGGCATTGCTGTGGCTGTGGTACAAGCCAGCAGCTGTAGCTCTGATTAGACCCCTAGCCTGGTAAACTCATTATGCCACAGGTGCGGCCCTAAAAAGCAAAAAAATAATAAAACAAAATAAAATAAAATAAAATAAAGAACAGTAGAACTTGTAATGGGTGACTGAAAAGAAGACAGAACTGGAAACAGAATTCTTGGGATTTGAAATAAATTTGCTTTGGCTTAAAAAAAACAATCACTCTAATTTCCAATGAGGATGGGGTTGTGTTATGGATAAAATGGGATAAAATCATGAATTATGAGCTTCTTTATGTTATTTACATGAGGAAAGAAAAAAATTAAAACGTATGCCCATAAGAGATGATTATTTGAAAATTAATTAATTATGGCAAAGTTTAGATTCCTCTTTCTAATTGTAACTTACTGTTGGCTTGAACAGGATTTGGGTTAATTATAATCATCACTAGCCTTGCGGTGACAGGTAATAGGGGAACAAGGAAACTAAGTGTTAACTTCATTTCTTCACCAAGATTAATTTACACAGGTATCAAATAATACCTTGTAGGAGGCCATGCAGCTTAATGTCTGAAAAACTATTTTTGAAGTCTGATTCCCTGAGTTCCTACCCAATTTTTGTTTGAGTAGATTATCTGTAAGCTTCAATAGCTTTATTTAGAAACTGGAATGAAAAAAGTATCTATTTCATAGTTAGTGTGAAATTCAAATAAGATAATGATATAAAGTGTTTAACCAAGCTACACATTGTAAGCATTTTAAAATGTTAATTATAATTGTTACTATAATCTATGATATATATTTAATTTATGTTTGTAAAATTACAAGCTTAAATAATATGTTCAAATACCATACTTATGAAGTAGGACTTTGTCACCACTCTTGGCCATGAAGGTCAAATGGATGCCACTGCTCAGCTTTGTTATTAGTGCTTTACAGTAGAATCAGAATTTTAATTTAGATCCCTATTTTTGGTTTGTAGTTAAAACTTCTTGACTAAAGGAAGGGGGTAGAAATAAACCTAGAATTAAATGGAAAGCATATGCTTTGCTTATTTTTTGATCTTTGCATCTATATTTTAACACCTAAAATGAATGTTTTACTTAAATAATTAGCATGCATGTACCTATATGTGTGTGTCTGTGCATATACATACATATATATATATATATATAGAGAGAGAGAGAGAGAGAGAGAGGGAGGGAGAGAGGAACACTACATGTATACAGTCTTTGAGGAAAACATCATTACCATTAACAAGGGCATCCGGAAGGGAACTATAGCCACTTCCATAACTGAGTCTCAGTTCAGCCCGGGAGTATTGTCAAATTACCATGACTGACTTTCTCTGGCTTAATTAAATTAAAAAACAGCTAAGACTAAGAAACTATTTACCTAAATTCAGTATTTTTTTAAAAAAAGCTATTTTATCAATAATAGATGATGCTAATATTTGACTGGCTCATTTTCATGTTGTTTCAGTTAGTTATTTTTAAATGCCTGTTATTTTTTTATCTCTACTTTTTATCTCTGGTAGGAAGAATTGCTCAGAGTTGCAAGTACGGTCCACAAAGAGGACTACTTTTGACTCTAAAACAAAAAAGTTGGAAGCACTTATTTTTCCAGCAAAATGTAATCATTATGGCATGTGTTCAGCTTTAGGTTGTTTTATTTATTAAGCCAACAAATTCTTAGAACAACTTGCTTTTAGAAAACCATCTTGTTGCTTTTTGCCTGTGCAAGATCCTGTTTGTTGTAGATACTTTTTGTTATTGTTGTTTGTTTAATGTAATCCCAGGGCTACTGTCTGCCACTAAAATTAATTTTCAGAAAAACAGTGAAGTGACTTCTGGTCATTGCTATTTTTGTGTTCTTATTTTATTCCTGTGTGGGAAGATGAGGCATGTTTTGTTTCCAACCAGACCTTACAGTGAGAAATTTAATGGGTAATGAGCTTTGGAATATATTTTAGATAGCAGGCAAGATCAAGAAATCTTTATTCAGTGGTCTATGAGACTTCTACTTCTTACATACTGAAGTTTCTATAATAGAATTACAAACTTCAGCATACGTGGAATATACTGGGAAGGCAAAAATCACAAAAGGTATCAGAGCAATTGTATCTTTGTGAATTGTTACATTTCTTTTAAAAATATAGCTACTTTTAAAAATAAAATTGTAACATTACAATGTTAAAACCTATTGTGTTGTAGGCTTGAATGCTTCAAGCAAAAGAGGACTATCATGATGAAGACTTTTGGTCCAAAAGAAAGATATTTCCAACATCTCAAAGGAAAAATACTTAAAGAGGAAATCTTATTCTATAAAATACTCCCTCTTTGTAACAACACAAGTTTTATAAGTTGTTAAAGTATAATATTCTAAAATTTAAAATACGACATTCATATAAATATAAAATGAACACATGTCAAAAACTGTATTCAACTCATTAATTAATAGGGGACCAGTCATATGCTAAGACTAGTTCAAAAAGCTTTTGAGAGGCTGAGTATCTAAAATAATTTAATAAAAACAATTTTCAATAAGATTGCAAGGTTAGATATATGCTGGTTAACCCTCTAAAGGAAAAAAATACCCATAATCTTTGGAATTATTTTTTATTTTGGACAGAAATTGTTTGCATATCTATCAGACCAAACTCTACAAGTTAACATGTAACTTCAGTAAGTCCAAGATTTTAAACAGTTATAAACAGTGGGTTGAAATATATACATATACTCATTAAGTAATACTTGAGTAGGCCTATGCTACCCTCACCTGCCATCAAAAAGATACACCACCTCTTTTACCTTATTTTCAACTTTTACATAATTTTTTTCAACAAAATATAAAATATCCATGGATAAAAACATTGCATTTCCCTACTTTCACTCAGGTTGTACTGAATCCTATTGATACTTCTTTCACAGTATCTCCAGCATAATATTTCTAAAGCACATTCCATATGACAGGCAGGATCCATGGGCAAACACATTTAGAAACATAAACATAAACATGTTTTCCACTGACTCCTAGATACAATTAGAATTAGTGTGAGAAAATGGAAAGTTATCTGTTCCATGGCAGTCTTAGAAAGATCTATGATACAGATGAAAGAAAAAAAAAAAAAAAAAAAGGAAGCCACCATGTTAGAATGGAACTTTAATACAAACAACTAAAAGATTAAAGTTTATATTTCTTTGTAAAAGGTATTCCATTTATTTACTTGTTTTCTAAATATTTTTCTTTCCTTGACATTAGAGTGATAAAATGGATAACCTTTATCATACTTGTTAATAAAAGATACTTTTCTACTCCTACCTCCTTATAAGGTGGAACTGAAATAAAGAGAAAGCCTGAGGAGAAAGAAAAAGATATGTAAAAATATCTCTGGTTATACACACACACACACACACGCTTTCTAGGGGCAGACCCATGACATATGGAAGTTCCCAGGCTAGGGGTTGAATCAGAGCTACAGCTATAGGCCTACAGCCACAGCAACAGCAGGATCCAAGCCATGTCTGCAACCTATACCACAGCTCACGGCAATGCCAGATCCCTGACCGACTAAGCGAGACCAGGGATTTAACCTGCATCCTCACAGATTCTAGTCAGATTCATTTCTGCTGTGCCATGAAGGGAACTCCTCTGTTAATATTAATTTATAGATCAAAATATGAATTAACATCCTCTAAATCTACCCCAAAGAGCTTTTCATGTAACATTAAGAGAAGGAATTTGGGGGACAAAAATCAAATTACTAGAATAAGTTCAGCATTTTCTTCAACACGTGGGAATTATTATGTGCTGTATCTCAGAATGAAATGAGTTATTAATTTCAGAGTAGTGTTATTAAATATAAATAATATTAATAATGAGAACCTGGTATGTGTGAGGATTTCTATCCACCTGTTGGTTTTAGCCATTTTATTATACCTCAGCTTAGAGTCAAGTTCCCATCCTGGCAAAGCAGAAATGAATCCAACTAGGAACCATGAGGTTGTGGGTTCGATCCCTGGCCCTCCTCAGGGGGTTAAGGATCTGGCATTCCGTGAGCTTTGGTGTAGGTCAGAGACACAGCATGTATCTGGCATTGTTGTGGCTCTGCAGTGTAGGCCAGCAGATGCCACTCCAATTCGACCCTTAGCCTGGGACTCTCCACATGCCATGAGTGTGGCCCTAAAAAGCAAATAAACAAAAACAACGACAACAAAAAAACCCTGTCATGTGTAGCTATCTGATTCTATTTTAAGAAATAAGTCCTAGCTTACACTGCTATATGATATAGAGGAAAGTTAAGAGAGTAAAGTCTAAGAGTTTTCATTATAAAGGGAAATTATTTTTCCTTTTATCTCCTTTTTTTCTTTTTATTCTATCTATATGAGCTAAAATTATTGTGGTAATCATTCTGTAATATATGTCAATCAAACCATCATGCTGTATGTCTTAAACTTATACAGTGATGTATGTCAATTATTTCTCAATAAACTTGGAAAAATGGATTTATTTTCCCACAGATTGCACATAAGTGTTGATGATTTTGCAACTGTTTGAGCTGGCTATTAACATTGCTTTTGGAAATCTGTTATGTCTTAAGAGTTCTAGTCTTGGGAAAATCAATAAAAGCTGAAAATGCATGAAGAAAGTATAACATTGAAACACTAAGAGTATTTCAAAATTTTGAAATGTATTTTAAGCAGAAGTCTAACAAGCTCATTTTTATTTTTATTAACACTTGGTGTGATCTATATTTCATTTCTGAGGTATCATGGTTGGATATTCTGATTTGGTTATAATTGCAGATCTGCTATGTCTTCAGAATCTTACGATATGTACCTTATATTGTTTTGCTAGGGCTGTCATACAAAGTACCACAGACCGGGTAAATTAAACCGTAATTTACTTTCTGAGATCAAGATGCTAGCAAGATTAGCTTCTTTTGAGGCCTCTCTCCTTGGTGTGGAGAGGGTTGTCTTTCCCCTGTGTCTTTACCTAGTCTTTCTTCTGTACACATCTGTAGTAATTTCTTTTTTTCTTTTTTTCTCTTTAGGGCTGCACCTGGGACATGTAGAAGTTCCCGGGCTAGGGCTTGAATCAGAGCTGCAGCTGAGACCTACACCACAGCCACAGCAATGCCAGATTCTTAACCCACTGAGTGAGGCCAGGGATTGAACCCGCATCCTCATGGACACTAGTTGGGTTCTCAACTTGCTGAGCCACAATGGAAACTCGCTAATTTCCTCTTATTATAAAGACATCAGTCATACCAGATTAGAACCCACCTAATAACCTACTTTAAATTAGCTACTTTTTAAAGATGTGTGAGGTAACAGAAAAAAAAATGTATGTATATATTTTCTGGCACAGGCCTCTTGAAACTCATAATTTCCTAGGTTAAAAGGACATTTTTTGCTCTAATGAGGTGGTTCTAAGCAAGCACCTGGATGACTTTTGGATGAGAGCTGGTCACTGGAAAGATCAAGCCACTATAAGAAATGTGGTATTTTTAGCCCTACCTCCCATTCTCTCGAGAAAGGATAAGGGTTAGAAACGTAATTAAGGATCAGTCATGACTATATGATGAAGACTTCATAAAAATCCCCAAAACATGGGGTTTAGAGGGCTTACAGTGAGTGAGCCTACTGGGAAGGTGACATATCCTAACTTCCTAGAGTCAGAAGCTCCTGGGCTTGGCACCCTTTCAGGCCTCACCCCATCTGTCTCTTCATCTGGTTATTCCTCTGTATCTTTTATCATTTCCTTTATTAAACTGGTAAAGGAAAGTAATTTTTCCTCTGAGTTTTGTGAGCCACTTTAGCAAATTAATTGAACCCAAAGAAGGGGTCATGAGAAACTCTGATTTGTAGCCAAGTTGGAAAGAATTTGTGGTTAACCTAGAAACCAATACTTGCCACTGGCATCTGAAGGGGGTGGTCAGTCTTGTGAGATTGAGCCCTTAACCTGTGACATCTTACACTATCTGCAAGTAGATAGCATCAGAATTGAGTTAAATTATAGTATATCCAGCCACCACTGGGTATTTTTTGGTGAAGGGAAACCCCCACACATCTGCTATCAGAAGTCTTGGAGCTTGGTAGAAGTGTGAAAGTAAAGGATAAACACAGGAAGGACTGGATTTTTTCCTGCTCAGGAGGAAAAGACTGGGTTTTTTTCCCTACGTAAGACACAATCTCTAAATATGGTCATATTCTGAAGTACTAGGAGTTAAGCCTTCAATGTATGAACTTCAGAAAGTACACAGTTCAATTTACAACAGACCTTAAATCTGCCTCATCACAAATTTCAATCTTAGTTGCAATTGCACCAGATTTGACAAAAAATAAGCCAACACCTATTTTCCATGCATATAAACATTTTAATATGTGTTGCATATGTTTTCCACATTACCTGTTCTCTTTCCCTAGTATGTGTTAGTTTTAGTTATCACTCCTTTGATTTTCAAAATTGCTCTGCCCAGGCCTCCCATTAGCTCAATGAAGAAGCTAAAAATTACCCTTGCTAATGACTCTGTGTTTAAAATTTAACCATTGAATTTGTACTAAGATAATTTTGGATATTTTTTATCCAAATATACTGAAACACAGTGAGTAATCACAAAAATGTCAGTTTTTATCTTTACTTTCTGATTTTCATGGTGAGAAAAGACAAAGGATAATGAATTTCCAGGAGAAAAATAGGACTCTCATTCTGATAAGTAAAGGGTAGGATATTTCATTGTTTAGGAAGGTATATGAAATCTTAAGTAGTGTAACAGTGTGCTGAGGAGACTTAACCTAGTGAAGTATAAGAAACATTAGATTATTTTACATTTTAACCATTACTACCTTCGAAGCTGTGAAATTAAATCTTTCTTCTCTGTTGGATAATGTTTTGGACAGATTTGAAAACTTCCTAGGCAATTTCAGCAATCAAAATTTTTGTTTACTCCAATTTACTAAGTTCAGTATGGTATATGATAAAATAATTTTGTCCCTGCCATTGCCAGAAACAAAAGCTCTAAGTATCCCACAATCAAAAGTTCGTACTGATGAACCGATGACAATGTTCTCTCCCCTCCCCTATTGCTGGCTGGTTCTAACATGGTAAGGAAGCCTGACCTGCTCTGTTACTTCTCTCCCCCGCCCTCTAACCTAGAGCATGGGCTTATGTGGACATAACACAATTTAGTTACTTGCTACCTGGCTCCCTCTACCTTCTGTTAAATTTATGTTTCCTTTTTTCTTGTTTTTAAACTGGGTTTTTAAAATTATAGTTGATTTACAATGTTCCTTCAGTTTCTGCTGTACAGCAAAGTGACCCAACCACAGCCATACACACATACATTCTTTTTTTCATACTATCTTCCATCATGTTCTAACCCAAGAGATTGGACATAGTTCCCCGTGCTAACAGATGAATGACTTAAGAAGATGTGGTATATATACATAGTGGAATACTATTCAGCCATAAAAAGGGCAAAATAATGCCATTTGTAGCAACACGGATGCAAATAGAGCTTCTCATACTATGTGAAGACATAAAGAGAAAGACAAATACTATATGGTATCACTTATATATGGAATTGAGAATATGGCACAAATAATCCTATTTATGTTTCCTTTTGTCTCCTGGGTCAGTGAGAAGGGAATTCAGAAAAACAGAATCTATTCATTTTCTGTTGACTGGGCCAAAACGCTGGATCTCTCATGGGAAGGATGAGTGAATTCAAGAATCCAATAAGAAACGACTTCTTCCCATCACATACCCACAAATCCTAGACAAGAGAGATCAGCCCTTAGCTAAATCCCTTTCGACTCCACTCAAGTGCCTATCTATGCTAATAGATTCATTTGTTCTTTCTTCCTCATTTCTTTTATTCTAGCCAGCATTTTTATTGCAATTAAAGTAAGATTGCAAAAATCTACCTATCTTCTATAGTGTCCATCTAATCCACAGAATACTCATGTATTGTCAAGATGATCAATTGTGAGAATGCATAGTATTCTGCTTCTGCCTCCTTTCTCCATGCTTAGGTCATTCTAATCTGTTTATTCCTTTTCTCAGAGAGGTGTGGGATGATTATAAGATATTCTTTTGGAGTACTGCCTCAGTTCAGTCTTGTGATCTCTCCCAAGGGTTCTTATAGGTGATGATCTAATAAATGAAGAAAGGGGTAGTGAAGGTTGATATGATCACTGGTGATGGCCCTGGAGGAGGAAAATTATTTGTGGTTCTCCTTAGATTATGGAATACTTAGAAAATGTTGTCTCATTTTGTGGCTGTGGTTTCCATCTCACTCAATATCCTATTATCTTATTAAAAGACTTATTCACCTAGGATGCAATTCTAGTGGAAATGGCAGCTTTTAAGACACTGAATTCTTACTAGCTGCCTTGGGATTTCCTTGGAAATTTAATTTTTTAAACAATAGAAATCAAAACTGAATCATGACCATTCAAAGTGTATGCTCTCAATTTTTAGAAGTTCTAAACATAAGCTTATTTCTATGGTAGAACTACACTGATTTTCAAGACACATAGTACTCTAAATGTATATGCCTGCTGCTTCTTAAATGTAATTTATGTACTATCAAAAATCTCTTAATCTCTAGTTTTAATTTACTCACATTTGGAATGACTAGAATTATGGCATATCTACACACAGTATTTTTAGAATAAAAAAATGAAATGGCTATATAATTGTTTTATAAAGGCAAAATGCTGAGAAATATGAAATAGTATTTTAGATTTTGTTTTATTTTGTTTTTTGGCCCTTCTTACTTCAAAACTAAATTATGTATAAGATTTACTCCACAAAGGAGAAGACAGATTTTAGAAGGGGAAAAAAAAATACCCAACTCAGTCTTCTTCTCTTAGAAGAGTTGGAAACAGTTCTTGACCAATCACTTATACCTTGAGTAGGAGGAGAATTGACTCATTTGTTGTGCCTGATGTAAATGGGAGGATAGCCACTGACTTCCAAGCTGGGACTAAGATTTGATTGGCAGGTTTTCTGTAATAGCAGGTAGTGCTTCAGAACAAGAAATTTTTATTTGGACAGTACTTGGTTCCTTTTTCACCAATACATAGCATGATCTTGGTCAAGTTGCTTACATGAAAATGAGAGTAATGTTTTTATTACATTGGGTGGATGACAACTTGTAACATGTTGGTGCACAATACAACTCATACTATTACCTGTTATTAGCTCTTGCTGTATATTAGCATTATTTGAAGTGTTTTACATGCATTATTTTTATCTACGTAGTTCTAAATGCTTTATAGTCATAACGTGTATCATGTGCTTAGATGCATTATATACTTTTTAAGCTAAATAGTAGTTAGTCATTAGAAAGGCTAGAAAATCAAAATTTCTCTAGTTCCACATACAATTTTCAACCTAGCAGCTGGACAGCTTGGCAACATCAGGCAGTAAGCACAGAGCCAGAAGAGCTGTGGAGCACAGATTCAGGGTTTTCCCTCTGGCCACATAATTGCAAGTACAGTCTTTTATGTGGGTTTCCTTGGACATATGCTGCATTACTATCTAAATCATCCCCTTTCATTATTATCCTGCTGGACATGAGTTTTCTAATTTCATTCTCAGTATCAAGTTTTGAGATTAAAGAACCACAATCTTATGTCCAGAATGGAAGACATACCTGCTGTCTCTGAACAGATTATGTAAGAATGTCTCTTGGTAAACCTCTTTTTAATCTTTTATTTATAGAGAGCTCTAAGAACCTTAATAAATGATATGAAGAAAAAGAGGTTCTGTTGTCAAAATAATTTTTAAAATATTGGTGTGTATATATATATATGTATCTATGTATAATATACATAGATACATAAATATAGCTATATCTATATCAATATATAGATATCAATATAGATATGTATATAAAACAACTTTCTCAACTAAAAAGCTCTTATACATCTATGCCTCAGGTACAACCCACCCAAAAAAAGAAAAAAAAAGGAATCAGTTTTATTATAATGTGCTTTTTAAATCTGCAAGAAGGGAACAGTGCTGGGTTATCTTCTCACTCATGTATAGTGTGATCTTGGTCAAGGTGCGTACAGGTAAACTAACATAGTGATACTACCATACTGGGTGGATGAAAAAACTTGTGTTACATTGGTTCACAATATTATCCTTATTATAGAAAAGTGCGTCTATTTGCCAAGGAATACTTTTTTTTTAATGAGGATTCTCATGGGGAAAATAATCTGTGGAATATACTTTGGGAAATAAATTAAGTGCAGCATCCTCATTTTCAGAGAGGGAAACTGAGGTCAGAAAGATAGCTTTAAAGCAACTGGAGTCTTAATTTGAGTCTGTGTAAAAAACTTCCCCTATTATTTCCCCTGGAGTGTCCTATTTGAGACAGAACAGGCAGCTCTAATTTGAGTAGGAAGGGCAGTTCATATGACATGCTTTTAAAATACTTATAGATGATTGGATTAGGAAGATGTGGTGTATATATACACAACAGAATACTACTCGGCCATAAAAATGAACAAAAATGATGCCATTTGCAGCAACATGGATAGAACCAGAGACTCTCATCCTGAATGAAGTAAGTCAGAAAGAGAAAGACAAATACCATATGATATCACTTATATCTGGAATCTAATACATGGCACAAAGGAACCTTTCCACAAAAAAGAAAATCATGGACTTGGAGAACAGACTTGTGGTTGCCCACTGGGACAGGGAAGAGAGTGGGAGGGACTGGGAGCTTGGGGTAAATAGATGCAGAATGTTGCCTTCGGGATGGATCAGCAACGGGATCCTGCTGTGTAGCACTGGGAACTCTGTCTAGTCACTTATGATGGAACACGTAATGTGAAATAAAGAATGTATACATGTATGTATAGCTGGGTCACCATGCTGTACAGTAGAAAAAAAAATATATAAATAATGATAAAAAATTTATAAGTAAAGAGGGGAAAAATATAGAGATCTTAATATAGATACTATCTACTCTGTATATATAGGCCTTTCATTTTTTCCTAAATTCATCCATCTGGCACCTACCTGCAAAATTTAAAGCTTTCTATAAATCTAAAAAATAGGATCTCTTTTGAATGTAATTTGGTTTAGTTTAGCTAAATAAAAGATTGATGGTAGGGGGTAGGAGGGGGGTAGAGTATTTCTAATAATTAGATTTCAACCAAGGGGTGCAGTTCTGATGAAAGTTTTTGGTCTGAATTAAAAGTGTCTGGTACAAACAATTCACCATGGCCCCCGGTCATTTTTGAATTTTGATAGCCCAGTCTGCTTCTATCTCTGGGTATAACTCCTCTTGGGTACAGTCTCCCTTTGTATGTATGTGCATCCATGTGAGTGTCATATTTTTGACTTTGTAAGACTAACAGACCAGGAAACAAATCTTACATATAATTTATTTATCTCCTCTTTAATATTCTTTCTCAAAACACTATCCAAATTATTCTGATATTGAAATGATATTAAAGATTCTTCATATATGGAGAGTTCTCTTGAAATCTCAGCACAAAGATTCTTGAACTTCAGAGACTCCCTAGAAGTTAGGATTCTTTTTTTTTTTTTAGAAGTTAGGATTCTTAAGTCATGTGAAAATACACCATACTCTGTTGCAAGAACTCTTTTTGGTTACTTTTTTGAATTATCTCATTCATTACAATATCTTGAAACAAACATGTGCCTATGACTTTGACAATATTTCTAAGTTGTATTAAATCTGCTATTTCAGATTTACATGTCCAGAAAGAAGCTTCCAATATTGCCCTCTTATTACTATCAAATCTGTTGATTTGATGGTTTTATCATTCTTCTCTCATTCAGCTCTTCATCCCATTTTATTTCTAATTGCTTCACTTCCTCCCCCTTTTTCATTATCTTCATACCTTAAATCCCCCTTCTTAGAATTCCTTTCCCCCAATCTCCAGACTTGATAGCTACTGGGAGACTTTGTGAGCCCAAACACTCTGAGTTTAAGGACTAGAGATCACCTGGATAGTTCTGTTTGTTCAGAACAGAGAAGCTCCTTCATTTAAATGTATGATCCACATAAGACATTATACATGTGATACTAAATTTGTTTTTAGTGCAATGTAAATTAATTTTATTAAGCTATAAAGTCCACAAAATTTGCATAAGACATAAAATTGGACAAGTGTACTACACACTGTATACAGATGTCTGACAAAATTTTTATTATCCCCTCATCTCCTCTCCACACCTGCAGCACACGCACGTTCCCAGGCCAGGGACTGAATCTGAGCCACCTACACAACAGCTGCAGCAATGCTGGTTCCTTAACCCACCGTGCCAGGCTGGGGATTGAACCCATACCTCTGCAGAGACCCAAGCTGCTACACTTGGATTCTTAACCCACTGTGCCACAGGGGGGAACTCCTATAACTTCTTCATTTAGATCAGTGGTTCCTGACTGGGGTAATTTACCTTACTGGGATATTTGACACTTTCTAGAAACACTTTGGGTTGTCTACCTAGAGAGATGTTATTGACATCTAGTACACAGAGGCCAGGGATACTAAGAAATAGCCTTCAATGAACAGAAACAGTACCCAACAACATAGAATCATCCATCCCACAATGTTGGTAGTGCATATGTTGAGAAACCCTGATTTAGATGATGAAAGCTCATTAAAAGTTCTTTAGCTATAGTTGAACGTTTGTTAACATATTATCTTTGTAAAATAAATATATCCAAAGTATGGATAGAAAGCCATGGAAAAGTAGCTTGGGTGCAAAACATCTGAGTCTTACTATCAAATAAAGTGTAACTAAAATATCCAAGATTATATTACAGAATAGCAAACACTATTAGGAATAAAATAATCTTTCCTTTTACTTTTTATTTGATTTTTAATGCAATCTTTGCACTTTGACATGTCCTACTTACTTAAGAATGAGATGGTTTGGGTTTTTGTATATTTCATTTGTTCCTAGACACCATTTTTTATTTAAATGTAGTTTCAGACCTTCCAACCTCAAACCAATTGTATTGGCAGGTCTTTCCAATGCTTTTAGATAATCCATGGTACAGACAGCATATTTTCTTTTAAAGCCTCAAATCCTGGGTTGTAAAGTGCCTATAAATGAGTATTTTCCTTGTGGTGGGAAAATGCCTTATTTAAAAATTGGTTAATAGCCTGCCACTGTCAAAGGATAACATTTAGACACTCAGCCAAGACACTGGTGTTGATGCTAATTCCCTTCTGCTTTTTATAGCTCATGCATGACTCTCACACACTCAATATTTTAGTTGTGTGCTACAGACCCTCAACTGAAGCAATTCTTGGAAACAACACGCTATCATGAGTCTGTTACAGCTATTAAGTCATGGCAGCTCGAGTGGAAATGAATACAACAAAAACAGTTTATATAGGAATATGTTTCTCAGTGGATCAGTTTCAATATTGCTCTCTGTGGTTGAAACAAGTTTATTCTAAAGGCCAGTGTTTCAGCCATCATCCATATGGACATAAATAACATGGTGATGACAGAAATTTTATTTCCTTCAGTTTTAGGTCTGATATAAGTGCATATCTGAAACTTACTTGACAATGAATAATGCTATAAGAGAAGCTGGAAAAGCTAATATTATATACCATTATCTCTCGGGAGGTCATTCTCATTTCTTACTGTTTTCTTTTTTGATTTCTACCCTTGAGAAACCTCCTGTCATTCTAGAATACAAGTTTTAACACAAAATTTAAAGCTTGATTCTACAGTGACTGATGGAGCCATGCTGTTCTGCTGTCCAGATACCTTTGCGGTGCCCTCACATTCTCTCTTGACCAAAGGCTGCAGGATTTCACAGAGAACTATTGAGGCTATTGATGTCTCATGAAGACAGCTGCCCAGTCATCTACTAAACCCTCACCTTTCTACGAACACGTAGAACGTTTTTTAATTTTTTATTTTTTTTTGTCTTTTTTGCTATTTCTTTGGGCCGCTCCCACAGCATATGGAGGTTCCCAGGCTAGGGGTCGAATCGGAGCTGTAGCCACCGGCCTACGCCAGAGCCACAGCAATGTGGGATCTGAGCCACGTCTGCAACCTACACCACAGCTCAAGGCAACGCCGGATTGTTAACCCACTGAGCAAGGGCAGGGACCGAACCCGCAACCTCATGGTTCCTAGTCAGATTCGTTAACCACTGTGCCACAACGGGAACTCCTGGAACGTTTTTTTAAATCTGAGTGGAATTCAATTTATTCTGTTGCAAAAATATAATTTTACAACATTATTTCTGCGTTGATTATAGTGTGATTTGGAGTGCCAGTGGGGTAAAAAGGAGTTGGGGTGATAACAAAGCACTTGTAACTTTTCAACAAGAGCTGACAAAGGCAGCATCCAAGGACAGAAATGCAGAATACATGTGTTTCTATTGTAATATTTTTTTCTTACATGAAGGAAAGAAAAAAAGATAACAGAAAAGAAGTAGAAAAGCATTAACCTTACTTTAAAAAGCACATTCTGAATCACATTGTATCTTCCCAACAAAATATCATACTAACAATATACCCATTGCACATTGTTTTTATTATTAGTGGTAACAAATCACAGAAACTGTTTTATGTGATGGGATTGGGTTTGACAATTGGCTGATTTATACAAAAATCCAACCAACTGCAGTAATCCTTAAAAAATATATATGTCTTAAAATTTCAATTTTCACTGTAAACATAAAATATATTATCATTTATCAATCTTTTGATGTAGAAGAGTTTTCTTTTTTTCTAAGTAGGGACCTCTTCTGTGTCATTCTTCTTGAATCCTCCTCCTCTAAACTATATTCTAGTTTCCATAGGTCCCAAAACTTGAGAGTAATTATTAAATCTTGTCCCTCACCAAAGCTCTAAAATATATCAGAATTCAACTATTTCTCAACCCTTCACCTCTACTATTTTAGTGCAAAAAGGATAAGCCTACTAACTTAGCTGGATTCCTGGCTTTTACCTTTGCCCTTTGTCTCTACCCAGCAGCCAACATGATTCTTTAAAAGGTCATATTTGTCCATTCTGCTCAAACTTTCCAATGGTTTCACCTCATGCAGAAAAATACTCAATTCCTTACCATATTCAGCCAAGTTGTATATGATCTGGCCCTCCCTCTGGCTCTCTGATCTCACCTGCTCCTCCTTTCCCCTTGCTCCCTGCTCCCTAATCACATGGCCTCTCCAGTGTCCCTAAGCCAGCTCAGCAATACCTCAGCTCATGCCCTCTCACAGCTGCTGTCCCTCCAATGCGGAAGCTCTGTCCTTCCAAAGCCACACGGCTGTTCCCCTGATATTTTAGGTGTTCACTCACATGCCATTTTAGCAGGCTTTCACTGAACACTGTAAACAGCACTCCCTCTCTCTATAACTACACATTGATTCATACATAATCTCCAGATATAAACTGAGGAATTCATTGTCTATCTTCCCCACTTAAGCTTTATGAGGCCAAGAACTTGGACTATAATCAAAAACTCAATAAATGTGTGCTGAATGAACAAAATACTAAATGAATGAACAAGCTCATCATCATACATTTTCAAGGTTACTTTTTTCAAACTGCTCTAAGAACGTGAAAGCAGTAGGAAAGCAATCTGAAAGAATATTTTTTTCCCAACCCAAATCTCCATCAACAGATGATTGGATTTGGAAGATGTGGTATATATGCACAATGGAATACTACTCAGCCATAAAAAGAATGACATAATGCCATTTGCAGCAACATGGATGGAACTAGAGAATCTCATACTGAGTGAAATGAGCCAGAGAGACAAAGACAAATACCATATGATATCACTTATAACTGGAATCTAATATCCAGCACAAATGAACATCTCCACAGAAAAGAAAATCATGGACTTGGAAAATAGACTTGTGGCTGCCTGATGGGAGAGGGAGGGAGTGGGAGGGATCAGGAGCTTGGGGTTATCAGACACAACTTAGAATAGATTTACAAGGAGATCCTGATGAGTAGCATTGAGAACTATGTCTAGATACTCATATTGCAACAGAACAAAGGGTGGGGTAAAAATGTATACATGTAAGGATAACTTTATCTCCTTGCTGTACAGTGGGGAAAAAATAAATAAATAAAAAATAAATTCTAATGAAAATGAATAAAAAAAAAGAATATTTTTTGCCAAATTTTTGTCACCCCTCTGAACTAATTTCTTAAGGTTATCCGAGCAATTTTTTTTTTATAGTTCCCTTTAACATCTTTTGGTAACAGAAATCAGCTGGCCCTCATGTATCTTGCCAGGTAGAAGTAGTAACATGAGATATAACAAAGATAACAAAGAGATCAAAAGCAAATACTCAGTACAACATATATATATACACACACACACATTTTTTTCATATATAAACCTGTGTATACACTACAGATAAAATAGGATTACATATACAAATATTGAGATGTTAATTATCTTAATTGATCATATTGTGAGCAATGTTTTTATTATTCCTTTGTGCTTTCAACATTTTTCCCATAGTAAATAGTTAGAAAACAAAAGTAAAAACAATACTTTTTTTGAAGCCTTTGAGTTTTTTTTAAACATTTAGCTTCAAATGACCTAACAGAAAAATTTTATGACCATATTAACAATTTGCTATATTTTCTTTTGAAAAAAATGAATACTAGCAGAATACGAGTTAGAGAAAGATGATTATAGCAATCATGTTTGGTTTTTAAAATTTCATCAAAAAATTAGAATTGTTTGAAACATTGATTTTTCAATACATTTTATTCAGAATTATCTATTTCATAGGACAGCTAACTTATCTCTATTTATCACCTTCTATTTATATTTGAAAATTAGTGGGTCTGGGTAGGAAACTTACCATCTGCCTGTATGTATGTGTTTAACAGGAATCATGAAAGAAAAATTATGATCTTTATATTCACAAATATGAAAGAGACACAAATAAGAAAAAATACAAGGGCACAATAAGTAAAACAAGCAAACAATCTAAATGTGTGTCTATGAAAATCAAAGTTGCCACTAAATAAAAGACTTCTGAAGACTCCAAAAGAGAATCCAGCATAAAAGAAAGAACTCTGGTTTATGACAGCAATTGGGCCTAAACTTTGGTGATGAGCAGGGCTTCAAGCTGTCTTGAAGCTACTCCTGAAACACCTTCTCACTAAGGATGTGGTGATGTGTGAGTGTTGGCAGAAAGAGACCCTATTGTTTGACATCACTTCTGTATCATCCTTTACCATAGAATGAAAATGCAAGTCTTCTCTTAGCTGTTGCTGAGACACAGACACTCGTGCAAGTACAATGGCTGTCATGTGGTGTTAATGGACCAAGCTGAATTTCACTAAAGATTGTGCAGATACTGCTTGCCATTGGTTTTCAAAGAATACAGTAGAGCTCACTAAATGGTACAGCTGATTGTGACTGTGTTAGTGAATACAGTTCTATAAACCAGGGTAGACAGATTTGCAATTAGAAACAATACTACACGTTCTGGGGGCACAGTAAGCCATAAAAACATTGTTCACTTTAGGAACAAAACTTTGTTTTCAATTAATCACGCTTTTCCTATATGAAACATTTAACTCATTTATAAAGATGTAATAGTATTACTATTATCTAGTATTTAATAGTATTACTACTACCACTAAAATAAAAACATTTAATATTTTAAAAGTACTCAGTACAGATCAAGTACAGTTACATTGTTTTATATAAAAGCCATTAAGCAACTCAGTGAGTTAGTTACCGTTATTATTCCCACAGAATACTGAGAAACTACAGCTCAGAGGTTTTGAATGACTAGTGCCAGGACACAGGGCAAGTAAAGGGTGGAACAGTGGAGATTCAAACGCAGGAAGCCTTGGTCTAGAGCTCATGTCCTCAAGCCATGAGGCCTTGCGACATTATATTATTCGACAGAGTAGGTTCTGGAATTAAGTTGCCTGGTTTCCAAATATTGGCTAAAACTTCTACTGTGTAACCTGGACAAGCTACTTAACTCCTCGAAACTTTGTTTTCTCAAACATAACATCAAATTAAAGTTACTACTTGCTTTATAGAGTTTTGTAATGATTAAATAAAATAATACATTTAAAGTGCTTAGAAAAGTCATTGACATAAATCACTAAGCATCAGCTATTTCTCTCTCATACACATACTCACATACACAGAGTTTTGTCCTTTAGCCTTTAAACATGACATTGAGTGGTTGGCTCAATTAGTTCACCTTTATAATCCCTTCTAATCCTGAAATATTATAACACACTCTCAAATCTGCATGTTTACATGTCTTTCCTTTTTCTTACTATTGGCAACAATCATCAATTTCATTTTTTTTAAAGCTCTCTTGAGGTACTTTTTAACCAAAGCCATGGGATTTATTCCTCTTTTTGTTTTTTATTTTGTCTTGTTTTACATTTTGAATCTTTTTTAAAACATTCATAAAATTTTTACGTTTCACCATAAAATATTTCCATATAAGTAGACACATTTTCAAATAAATTTTAAGTTCCTTCAGTTGGGAGAACATGTGCCAGGCTGCCTCTTGTTTCACTGAGCACTATTCTGGTTCTGGGGTGCACAGCTGTCACTCAAAATATATTCATTAAAACTGATGATTTTGATAAAGAAATGACCATTGATTTTCTTCTAGAACAGATTTCCATATATCACAGCTTTTAGAAATAAAGAAAAATAGGAGTTCCCATCATGGCTCAGTGGAAACAAATCCGACTAGGAGCCATGAGGTTGCAGGTTCAATCCCTGGCCTCGCTCAGCATGTTAAGGATCCGGCTGTGGTGTTGGCTGCAGACACAGCTCAGATCCCGCGTTGCTGTGGCTCTGGCATAAGCTGGTGGCTACAGCTCCGAATGGACCCTTAGCCTGGAAACTTCCATATGCCATGAGTACGGCCCTAGAAAAGACAAAAAGATAAAAATAAAATAAAATAAAAAGATAATATAAGTTTATCCTTTTTTTTTCAATCTCAATCATTTATTTTTAAAGGCAAGAAACCAAAACACATTTAAAATTGTAAATGACCAACCTTAAAGTTTGAAAATGTATTATACAGAAATAATTTGATTCCTCTTCAATATATAAAAAACTAAATAAAACACTAGACAGATTATATTTAATTTAAAAAAAAATACCACCTGAGCTTTAATGGATATAAAAAATTTCACTGTGCACAAAAACTTGTTAAATCATTTTCTTTCTGCCAAATGTATAAGTGACTTAAGGAAGCCAATTTCATTAGAAAGTATGCTCATAAATTTTAAGGTTTTATTGATCCAATGCATGCTACTTATTCTACCAAAGTTCAATAAGAAAATCTTACGATTTAACAATGAGAGAAGTGATAATATGTGGAGCAATAAAGCTGAAAAATGAAACCATCAACAAAATGAAAAGGCAACCTACTGAATGGGAGAAATTATTTGCAAATCATATATCTGATAAGAGGTTAATATCTAAAATACATAAATAACATACAACTGAATAGCAAAAAAATCCAAAGAATTTGATTAAAAAATGGGCAGAGTATCTGAATAGAGATTTTTCCAAAGAAGACATATAGATAGCCAAGAGACACATGAAAAGATGTTCAACATCACTAATCATCAAGGACAAGCAAATCAAAACCACCATTAAATATCACCTCACATCTGTCAGAATGGCTATCATCAAAAAGTTTAGAAATAATAAATGTAGGTAAGGATGTTGAAAAAAGGGAACCCTATAACTGTTGATGGGAAAGTAACTGGCATAGCCACTGTGGGAAACAGCGTGGAGTTTTCTCAAAAAACTACAAACAGAACTCCCATATTACCAGCAATTCCACACCTGAGTATATATTGGAAAAACACAAAAACACAAATTTGAAAAGATACATTATCTCAATATTCACAGCAGCATTTTTTACAGTTGCCAAGACATGGAAACAACCTAAATGTCCACCAACAGATGAATGGATGAAGATGTGCATGCATGCATACGCGTGCACACACACACATGTACGCACACAGGTGTACACACACACATGCATACACAAAGAAGTATTACTCAGCCATAAAAAGAATGAAATTTTTACATATGCAACGACATGGATGGACTTGGAGGGAAAAAACAAATACTGTGCTATATTGCTAACATGTAGAATCTGAAAAACACATCAAACTAAAAATATAACGTAAAACAAGTAGAATCACATTACAGAGAATAAATTAGTGGTTACCAGTGTGTGTGGGGGGGACAAAACAGAGGTAGGGAATTTGGAGACACAAACTATTGGGTGTAAGATAGGCTCAAAGATACACTGCACAACATGTTTAATATAGCCAATATTTGGTAGTAACTGTTAATGGAAAGTCACCTTTACAAATTGTATAAAAATTTTTTAATTATGTTGTACACCTGGAATTAATATGTTTATGTCAATTATATTTCAATTTTAAAAAGGACTGCAAAAAATATTCTGAAAAATTTCAAGAACAAGTCATGCTTTCACATTAAAGAACAACCTTTATATTTCAAATCTAAAAGTAAACATTGCTGCCTGTTTTGGTATATACATGTCTGCCAACATACTACAAATGTTGTTCCCTTTGTTTCCCCCTTCCACCTCCAGCATTCCAGCATCCCCCCTTTTGCTACTCATTTTCTTTCTTTTCTTTTTTTTTGCCCTTTTTTTTTTGATTTTTTGGGCTGCCCCTGCAGCATATAGAAGTTCCCAGGCTAGGGATAAAATTGGAGCTGCAGCTGCCAACGTAGGCCACAGCCCCAGCAATGCGAGATCCAAGTGTGTCTGCAACCTACACGAGAGCTCACAGCAACATCAGATCCTTAACCCACTGGGTGAGGCCAGGGATCGAATCTGCATCTCATGGACACCAGTTGGGTTTGTTTCCACTGTGCCACCATGGGAACTCCCAAATACTCAGTTTCTATGCAGTTCGGTAGGAGTCTGACGTCTGAGGAAGAAACAATAATGACTTTTGATTTTCTTTTAGAAAATCACTCCTTACCTCATGTACAACAAGACCTAGAAAAGAAAATCTAAACATAGGCAGCCTCTTCATGTGAGATTTTTCCATCTCCCTTTTCAGACTAAGACCTATTCAAAAGAAACTTCAAAATGATGAGCATTGGTTAAAAGAAGTATAATTCTTATGCTATGAATGTCCAGTCAACCACTACATTCTACTACAGTGTCACTGAAAAAAAGGAAAATGGTTGTCTTTTTTTGGCACCCTCTACAAGAAAGGAAGCCTGAGAAAAGAGCAACAGCTGACTACCCACTCTTCAGCACCTGGGCAGCACACAATCATAATGTTTCAGATTACCATAGACAATCTTCAAAAATGCAACTATACAAACCTTGAACAATCTCTTAGGGTAGTCAGGACTTTGGGAGAGCAGAAAAGCAGAGCTCTCAAACAAGAGTCTCATTTTGGAAAGGAAAGGTGTGCTTTATTTTTACTCACACACCTTTTCCTTGTATGTGAAACCTGCTGAAGGGGAATGTGATTTCCAGCCAAGTCTTTTATTCAACTTCTTGGTCCCATACCCATATTCAAGCAATCCTCTCCTACAATGATTCTGTCAACCTGATCTAATCCTCTCCTAAAGTTGTTATGGGTCAAGCTTGAATTCCTCTTTTGTAATATTTAAATTTAATTCCTCTGTGTAATATTTAAAAATCTAGATGGTTTCCTAGCAGTAGCTAGGATTTGTTTGATCCATCTTCCTAGACTCTTATTTCTCCAGTTGCTAAACTGTATATTCTCTCATTATGGCCCTGTGCATTGAGGATTATCACTTGTTTGATCAGTTCATTCCCCGCCCCTGGCCTGCAATAACATCATGAATAATTTAGGCTTAAAGAAAAAAGCAAAAATGCCTTGCTACTTTTAGACTCAGCTCTTTTGATTCTGCACATAAATATAACTATTTTGAGGAATCATGAAGTTGGGAGATTGAGTTGGACTCTGATTCATTATGTTCAATCATTTTATTATTTCCCTGTGCCACAGACACTTCAAAATGGAAAGAAGAATGGCCTGAAATAGTTTCACTTGAACTTAGGAACTGCAAATCATTCAAAACCCTACGTTTTGCTGCAGAGTAAGAGCAAACTCCCTGAAGGATTATGAAAGAAGGTGGGGATTTCTGGACACTAGAGGAGGCATTTGCACTCAAGAGGAAGAAAAATCATGTTCTAGTCCCACCCACCCCATGAGAGGTCCTCTATAGCCTCAAGATGGCTTAGGGATACTGCAGCTTGCCCAGAAATTTTCCTATTACTTGACGAGCATGGGCCAGGGCAGGGATTTCCACTTTAAATTCCAACCCCACAAGACCAAATAAACATGTCACGCTAATACAGCAAAAATACTTGTTTCTTTGGCTGAAGAGTTAATGGATTACTGTGAATTTACCAGCTGGATTTTTTACATAACAAAAACATAAAAACTAATATTGCTTTTGTCTAATTTTCATATTCAAATAAAATGAGAATTGAAATAATATTTCATAGCAAGTATAAGTAAGGTAAATTACACTTTTATTTGATATCCTAAATGGAAGGCCCTAGGGTATGTGTGTGTGTTTTCAGGATATAAGAAAGAAAAGTAATATATGGCAGTGATTGCTCTAGAAGGATGATTTCAGGTTTGTGTGAAAGTAAACTGAAGGAAATTATGAAACTTTTTTCCCAGGAGAACTCTAATAGTATCACAGGTTACATTTGCTGGGATCTTTATGACAAATTCTGCCTACAGGCAGGGTAATGGATTTTGAAAATCTTTCATGGAATTTTACACCCCCAAGAGTATGTGAAATTGAGTTCAGAAGTTGAAAGAAACAAGGATTCAAAAAGTCTATTGCCTTCAAGTAAGTAAGGTTTTGACCTTGGATTTCACTTCCTTCATCTGTAAAGTTATTAGTGCTAGAACAGATCAGTGATTCTTAATATTTTTTGTTGTACAATAGAACCCTAGTGTGTGTGGGGGGAATGTATTTTCTGAAGACCATCTCTTCATTCTCTGGGGTCCAGGGATCTTATGTTAAATTCTAGAATTAATGACTTCTAGGAAAGCATACGGTAGTTTGATTCCTATATTTTAGACATTTTGAGAGTATTAAAAAAATAGGTGAAATCTGTTTGTTTTTTTTTTTTTTTTTGAAGACGCAGTGAACACATACAAAAAAGATGCTGGAATGCTCCCACATGGTGGGCATATCATGGGGATCCAATGCACACTGCCCACACGAGAATACAGATGAGAGAGACATGGAGTGAGAAAGAGGAATGAAGTACCAGTAGATTCAAGTCAAGGAAAAACTGTTTTGGGCAGAGGTAAGGAAGAACAGGAAACTGAACTGTGAAAAACACAGAAGCACGGCAAGTGCTGTCGAGCACATTTTCTTCCTTTTTTTTTTTTTTTTTTAACCTTCAGGGAAACTTTGTTTAGTC
This sequence comes from Phacochoerus africanus, assembly GCF_016906955.1. NCBI lineage: Eukaryota > Metazoa > Chordata > Mammalia > Artiodactyla > Suidae > Phacochoerus > Phacochoerus africanus. The sequence goes on along the minus strand of NC_062553.1, from coordinate 100,152,823 downwards.
TTCTTTTTAAAGCTATCTAGTCTAAAAAGGAGTTGAGGTGAAGACTGAAGAAAGAACATGAGACCTTCTAACAGAGTCAAACAGACTCAGACAGACAGAAGCGGGGGGAGGATCTGGTAAGTAACTTACAGTTTAGAGCGTCTCCACCCTGGAGATGAGGCTGGTGCAGATTCCAGTTCGTCCATCATTTTCTTTAGTCTTCTACTCAGTGGTCTTCTCTGCTTGGATGCTCATGCACTCATTCCCCAGGCTCGCCTGGATGTCCAAGGCCACACTGGGGCCTTGCTCAGGACTCCGGCCATTGCCAGCCTGAGTGGCCCTTTTTGGGCCTTGAGCACCTGGTACCATCTTCTTTGTTACTATGGAAACCTCAGCACGTGTCTGTAGCCAGTCTCATTAGTGCCCTAGTCCTCTCACCTTCGTTTCTCACACTGAGTGAAGAGGTCAGGGAATGATTTTCCCATAGAGTTCAGAACCTTCTGGATCAAAGCTTCTGCAAGTTCCTTTTGTTTCAAGAGTCTCCTCCACCGCCTAGGGCATTAATGCCTCAAGTCCCGCCATGATCTTCTGCATCTCCAGGCTTTTCACGTGGAGCGCCCCACACCTGCTCCTGCGCTTCAGCAGCAGTTTCTTTTCTTTTCTTTCTTTCTTTTTCTTTTTTTTTTCCTTCCAGCAGCGTTTATTTTGTGGCACCAACCCCAGGATTCCAGCCCCTTGGCGCCAGGCAGGCCTCCTGAGAAAGGTGCATCAGCTTTGGGCATGGCGGGTTGCAGGGGCGGAGGCGCCATCTTTGACGCTGCCTTTCCGGAGCCTGTCGAACTGCAAGTATAAAGACTGTCTTCTTAAGGCCTACTTCTTGACCAAGGGAGTTGCAAACTGCTCCCAGGGAGTCCATCTCGGATGGAGCCGAGGACCTCAGCTGGGTGTTGGGGTTGCTCCCCACTCTCTCCCGCCAGCTCCCGCCCCGCGAAGGGGGTGGCTCAGACTCACAGATGGGACCTTGGTTGGGAACCGCCGACGCCCCCCAGAGAAGTCGCGTTCTCTGCTTACTCCCCCGCCGCCGCCGCCGCCTTAGTCGCAAACATGGTCGCACCATCCGCGTGACGTCCCCCGACGTTGAAAGCATCCGCTGCCTCGCAGGTGAGACCTATGAGGCCCCAGGCCCAGTTCTTGATTGCTCGCCCAGCCGCCGTGCTCTGGGGGCCAACGACTCGGTCATCTCTGAATGGGTCAGTTTGCGTGCGCCACCTTGTCCCAGGCTGGGTTGTCAAACCCGGGGGAGGAACCTGGGAATCTCTAACACTTCCCGGGGCCTTTTTCAGCCAGGTCTCTTCCCAGCTGCCTTCGTGGGGGCAGCCTTGTCAGAGAAGTCAAATTTTGGCTTATGGGCCCACTGCTTAAAGCATCGGCCAGCTGGCCATTGGCCTCCGCTTAAGAGGGCAGGTGGGGCCGCGTTCTCAAGGCCGGAAGTGACCTCAGGGCCAGCGGGGCCACACCCGGCAGGTCTGCCAGTAGCCCTTCTCCACCAGGCACATTTTCTTGATCACAGCAGGAAGCTTTTTCTTCAATTAAAGGAAAGGGAGAACAAGTTCTTAAATTTCCTTGATGATCCGTCAGGTTTGATTTAATTGCTTAGCAATTAGGTACAACTATTAACTTCAAGGTAAATTGTAAGGATGCGATGATAAGAAATACTTTGGATTAAAGTTATGATGAATAGGAAAAGAGTGAACATATCATCTAGAACACTCCTTTAATAGTCAAGGGAAAAGTGCAATCGTGAGCAGTGATTATGCCTGGAGAATTAGAAAAAAAAAAAACTGTTGGTCGAAAAATATTATTGCAATAATAGGAGAAATATTTTGTTGCATTAGAAAAAATGAAAAGGTAAAAACTAACACAAGCCCAGTATGCTCATAATTCACAATTATAGGAAAGGCCTCGAAGGTGATGAGGAGTTTATCCAGGTGACCCACAAGTGGCATCAGAGTCTAACCTCAGTTTTTGAAGTGCTCTGGAGTATTGATGTATTAAGAGGGCATTCCAATAGTGAACTCTTGAAGCAACTAGAGCAGAAGTGAGAAGTCTTAGATAATTCGAGAAACATGTCTATCAGAAAGCTGAGTTTTTATTCTACCTTCTTACTGCTCCAACACATTGATTTAGAACTTATTTTAGTATTTAAAAATTTGCCCTGTAAAACAGATACTGTTTTCCTAGAATTGAAGGCTGATCAATTAGTCAGTTACTAATATAATAGAAACTCTTGGAAATAGGGAAGTTGACTGTTGCTGAGGATGGACCTAAAGTAGGCCCAGAACTAGTGAGGTGTTCTTCAAGGGCACACAATTTAAGTGGATACTAAAAAAATCTCAGTAATCAAGGCAGAAAATATTTTAATGCAATAATTGAAAAACATCATTAGTGCAAAATAATCCATGATAACATATCAATATTAAATAAAAAAAGGATTCATAATAATACTATGCTGATCTCTATTAGAAACCTAGGCAAAAGGAAAAAAAACAATAATACTGATCCAGTGGTATAGGATTTTCAGAGTGAAGTGTAAGTTGCTGCACCTTATTCCCATACCATTAAAAAAGAAGCACCATGTTTAGATTAATGTCTTTAGATTTTGGAGGATACATACCTCTTTGGTGTGGACTTCTCTGACCCCTTTACTGGATTGTTGCCAAAGCTGTGGCATCTACTTCAGTCAAGCTCAGAGCAAGAGAAGTAAGCTGTAGCTTATTTTAATTAAGCTCAGAGCAAGAGAATTTTTCCCACCTGGTTCTGGCTGTTCCTGATACTTTTTCTTGAGGAATTGCCTCTGACAGAGAAAGTTCACCATGGAGTTTGTAGCAAACACTGATAGGAGAATAGCAGTGGAGGTTCTGGGTTTTTGGAGCAAAGCCACTACTCTTTGGTAGAGTAATTATATTCTTTCTCTTTATTTTGGCAATGGGAATTCCCAAATTTAGAGATGTAAATGCAGTTCACAGGCTTTTCCGGCCTTCTGTGTTGCTACGATGTGTCCTTGTGAATTAGGATCTGTCAATCAGGTATTCTCACCCTGGACCTTGATTTAGAATCTAATGATTGAAAGAAGTAGATGCCACATACAATTCATTTGCTTCAGGAGGAGGGAACTCTTACTTTCCAGGGCCAATAATAGCTGAAGTTCTAAGTTCAGTACCAGGGTATACCCACTCATGGTGGCAGAACAGTTCTGCATTGTGGTGTCAATTTTGACTACATACATAGCCTCCAAACCTAGTTACTTTCCTGGTAACCTACCTAGTTGGCTTTCCTGGAAGTTGCATGAGCTATCCAGTGTGCTTTAACTTCTTTTCAGATTAACTAAAAGATTGTTTCTGTTACAACTACAAGTTTTGACTTATATACTAACATATAAATCCTGCCACACGAAAAAAAAAATTCCAGTTTTAATCTTAAGTAGTTTGGCTTATTAAGAGAAAATACATTTTTTTTCTTTAAATAATTCCTCGAAACTTACTTATGCATTTCTTAATTTATCTTCCATTTTACTGTACATAGTGACTTCCACATGTAGTGTATACATAAATACTGTTGATTGAAATGAACAAGAAGAATATGGCTCACACCATTAAATAAATCACCTATTTTAATATGTCCTAGATTCTTAACTTACCATCTATTGTATGTAACCAAATAAGAAGTAGTGAGTATTTGAGCAAAATTAGAGTGGTAGCTGTCTTTATAGTACTGTGAAGAGGTGAGCATGTATAAAATTAAGGAATATATATTTCCCTTGGAGAAGCAAACTGTATTTTCAAGTGTAGTTCAGAATCTAGGATACCTTTTAAAGCAATAACTGATGCTCTACAGAATCAAGACTCTTTTAGAGATTTACAGTGCCTCCTGGCTCAGCACAGTTCACTATGTGTGAGAAAGATTTGCAGGCACCTGGGATGAAATTAAGGCCCCATGTCTCTGCTTAGTCACAACGCCCTTTCCTTCTGCCTGCCTCAAGGAGATCCCTGTGGGCTTTCTCAATGATGAAATCTGCCTGGCCTGGCTTTCTGAGAATGGTGTGATTAAAAGGGATAGATGCCAAGAGGAATAAAGGATGCTGGCAGGGATTTTGGAGGCAAAGGCAAGGTCTTCAATGGTGAATGAATCCGTGTGTCTGCTGCCTCATTGGCATTTGTGTTTTGCAATGTGTGAGGAAGTTGTTTGGGGAGTAGCCCATGAACCTTAGTAAAGACAGGCTATATTGATTTCTCTTTACTCCTTCATATTTAGCTAAGGGTTTCAATAGCAACAAAACTTCAGAGGCTGTGGAAACTGCTTAGTGAAGGTGCTGATCTAGTGTGCCAAGGGAAACAAAACCACACAGTCTAGTCAATAGAGTTTCATTCAACTTCCTTTTCCTTTCCAGGGGATGAAACACCAGAGTGCCATGTAACTAATACCAGAGGTGAGTGTCTTTCTTCTTTCCCTGCTGGGCAAGAAGAAACTAAAGTTCTGTTAATGCAACAAATAATTAAGCAGACTTTGAGTTTTAGATAAGATCTATCCCTAACAGGAAAGGTTTTTAGCCAGAAATTTTAAGAGCAAAGTGATAACTGTGAGGATAAAACAAGTAGCACACTCACAGGTGTGACAAGCATGATAAATGCATATTTTTGGAAACTTGACCCCAAAATTAATAGGTCTGGGGATGGCTCTTGCCTGCCTCTGACGGGAAGGGCTTTTCCCTTATACTTATAAATGGCTAACTTCAGCTAGCGGTGGTTACATTTGGTGATGTTTCTGCAATCACCGACCCAATGTACCCTCCATGTCCTCAACGACATCAGGTCAGTAGTGTACAGGATAATCACTGGAATTCAAAGCTGGCGTCAGAGCTGAGTGATCTCCTTTGGCCTCCTCTTACCCTTGCCAAAGCAATCACATTAGTTCTGTTAACAGCCTGCCAAATCAGCTAGCCTAGTAAACTCTCTCTCTTAGAAAGGAAATCTAGAAATTCATATTGGTTCCTATTGTTTTTTTCCCCTCAGTGTGCTCTTGGGAAACTTGCCATGGGGTCTGATGGCTGTCGTCTGATGATGCCATTTGAAGTCTTTAATAATCTGACATTTCCTGTTGATGATCTGCCATGTCTAAAGGCCAAACCAAACAGTGTTTAGGCTCTTTGAATACCAGACTGTTTTTGTCTCTTTCTCTTCCTTCTCCTGACCCAGTTGTCAGCTTTGCCCACTCTTTGTTTCTCCATTTCACCTGTGAAGTGCAAAGATCAGATAGCAAGCACTGCCTTCCAGCAAGACTGAACCTATTGAAAAACCCTTGAGATCAGAGCAGCCTAGGATATGTTGCTAGCTTTGTTATGAGACAAGATGGGGAGTGGGGATAGTGGTGTGCAGGAGGAGCATTGGCTGGGAGTGTTCTGTGAGAGGGAGAGGTTGTTTTCCAAGATGGCAAATGGAAGCTTGTAAGTCGGGTAAAAGGAGGCGGCAGAAGGTTTTTCTCTTTTAGAGTTCTTGTGACTTAGTTGAAACATAAGGAATAAAAATGTGGAAGTTAAGGAAGTAAATGTTGGGAGTAGGAATATATTGAAAGGTATGAGTTAATTGAAACATGAGTAAAGGATAAAAATGCTGAAGTTAAGTAAATAAAAGTTAGTAGTAGGAAATTTAGAAAGAGTATTGCCAGCCCAACTGGCCTTAATTCTCATTTGCAGTGTCTCTTACTACATTACAATGAATTGTAGATTATATCCTTAGACCTAAAATAAGAACCCTGTAGAAGAATTTGAGTTTGATTTTGTTTCTTATGAGTGTGGGTTAGAGTGAATAAGCAATAAGATCCTGCTGTTTGGCACAGGGAACTATATCTAGTCACTTGTGGTGGAACATGATGGAGATTAATATGAGAAAAAGAATGTGTATATGACTGGATCACTTTGCTATACAGAAGAAATGGACAGAACATTGTAAAGCAACTATAATAAAAAATTTAAAAATAAAGATAAATAAAGCACTAGATCGGTAAATATCCTGAAAAAAAGTCTGGGTTAATTCACACTGGCAAGTTTGCTGAGTTGGTAGATTGGTATCTGCTCACCACCAGGGTAGCAAAGGACACATGAGAGCTGGGCAGACATGACCTGCACAGAGCTCTGTGGCAACCTAGTAGATATGCCTCTAGGATAAAGCTGTTGGTATCTTATGTGTTGATGAAATCACAGGAAAATGTTTTGCTCTATGTGTGGTAGGGGGTAGAATGAGGTTATATGTGAAATACAGGGAGAATTTAGGGTATAATTTCCTTCTAAAATTTTGATGGTAACATACCTACTGTATAATATTTTAACCAAAGTATTATAATATTAACATGCAAGCAACTATCATTTTCCCTCAACACTTTTCACCAAAATACCCTTACAGATTTTAGTGATATCTTCCAAATCTCTTATTTTTCCTCCTTTTTTAGTGCTTTTCCAAATGTCAGGAAATATATTTATTATGGGAAGTCATGTATTTCTCTTGAGGATGACCATTTTCCCAGAACTAATTGAATCTGACTTTCTCCTCTGTGTAGATGCATCAGGAAATCTGTTTTTGCTCAATATAGCAACATTAACTGAATGACTCACATGCTCATAATGCTGGGCAGTTTTCTCTAAATTTATAGTCTACTCTGCAAAGGTTTTTCTTGGTATTGATTTTGATGAAGTAATAAACCAAAATGCCTAAAAGGTCCAAGCAACTAATGTAAATTTGTGAAATAAGTTACCTATTGAACACTCAGCATTGGTGTCTGTTACAGTAGGCAGGGGAGAATAGAAAAGGATCAGTATATAAGTAAATATTCCAAATCTGACTCCAAAAAGATCTGTACATAGGAGAACCCTGATCCACAGAGGAGAGAACTGATAAGCACAAAGCTGACAGTGAGCCTTGGCAGCAGATTTATAGAAAGGTCATAAACCTAGAAGGAACCAAGAACACTGGCCAAGCAACAGAGCAGACCAGAACTAGGAGAAAGAAGCCAAAGTCAGCACAATAGATGAAAGTAACTGGGATGTACTGATTATTGAGCCTCAAATACTATGTGAAAACAAGACTTATTCTGGATCATGGATTCGTGGATCCTGAATCTGATAGTCCACAAAGAAGACTTAAGTAATGTATGGCACATGGGCACCAGGAGTGATAATTGAGCAGCAGGATATTTGGTCAGTGAGCTGTCACTCATTTCCATATTCCACTATATGGGTGAGCAGAAGAATGAAGCAGAGGTATTTTTATTGTGTCTTCAGTCTTATTACTAATTTAACATATGTAATTTTTTAAAGTAAAATTGAACAGAACAGAAAGAAGAAATTGCCCAAGTCTATACTTCATGCACATCTCAAAGGCATTTAAAACTCAAAATGGCCTACATTAAACTAACTATCCTCAGATCTATTCTTGAAATTAATAACCCCTGATCATAGTTAATTACCCTACTATCTAATAATCCAAGCCAGATACCCACAGTTCATTCATGTCTCTTTTTCTCTTCCCTTAGTCACCACCAAGTTGTATTAATTTATCTAAATTTTCCTGGAATTTATTTTCTTCTCCCCATCTCTTTCCTACTGATTTAGTTTAGAGGAATATTATCTCTCACACAGTGATTTCAATAGTTTCTAATTGACCTTCCCATAGTAAGTCTCTCTCTTCTAAATCCATTCCAATCAACATCACTGTTTTGTCTAAAGAAAATATTTTCAAATGATGTGCCTGACAGGAGCTTAATTATATTCAAAAAGCTTATACAATACAATATCAAAAAAAGAACCCCTAAACTACCTAATTAAAAAAATTGGGCAGAAGATCCAAATAGACATTTCTCCAGATAAGACATACAGATAGCCAACAGGCTCACCATCACTGATTATTAGAGAAATACAAATCAAAATGCAATCAAGTATCATCTAACACTGGTCAGAATGGCCATCATCAAAAACTATAAATAATAAGTGCTGGAGAGGGTGTGGAGAAACAAGAACCCTCCTAGAACTGTTGGTGGGAATGTAAATTGGTGCAGCTACTATGGAGAACAGTTTGGAGGTTCCTTAAAAAACTGAAAATAAAGTTACCATATGATCCAACAATCCCACTGGGCACATATCTTGAAAGTTTGAAAACTAATTTGGAAAGATACATGCATCCCAATGTTCATAGCAGTACTATTTATAATAACCAAAATGTGGAATCAACTCAAGTGTCCATTGACAGATGAATGAATAAAGATGTAGTATATATGTATATATATACACACACATACATGTGTGTAGATGTATACACACATTATATGCATAATATATATATTATGTGTTGTATATTATATGTACGAATATCAGTCATAAAAAAGAATGACATTCTACCAGTTTCAGCAACTTGGATGGGCCTAAAGATTATCAAACTAAGAGAAGTAAGTCAGACAGAGAAAGACAAATATCATACAATATCAATTTAGTGGAATTAAAATACAAATGAACTTATGTATAAAAGAGAAATAGACTCACACATAAAAAAACAAACTGTGGTTATTAAAGGAGAAAGGAGGAGGGGATGAATAAAGTGGGAATGTGGGATTAAGGTATACACAAAAAACTGCTTAATCTCAAAAATGAATTCAGCAAAGTAGCAGGATAACAAGATTAATATTCAGAATTCATGTGCATTTATAAGCTAACAATAAAATAGCAAAAAAAAAATTGAATTTATACAAAAAAAAAAATACCTAGGAATAAACCTGACTAAGGCAGTGAAAAACTTACCCACTGAGCAGTATAAACTATTAACAAAGGAAATTAAAGAGGATTCAAAGAAATGGAAAGATACCTCATGCTTTTGGATTGGAAGGGTTAACTTTGTTAAAATGGCTGTACTATCCAAAGCAATATATACATCACTCTCAAATTACCCATGACTTTTTTTTTTTAGCAGAACTTGAACAAATAATCCCCAAATTTATATGGAACCATAAAAGACCCAAAATTTTCAAAGAAGTCCTGAGGGGGGAAAACAAAGCAGGAGGCATAACTCTCCCAGGTTTCAGACAATACCACAAAGCTACAGTAATTAAAACAGTTTGGTATTGGTACAAAAAACAGACATACAGATCAGTGGAATAGAATAGAGAGCACAGAAATAAACCCAGAAACCTATGGTCAGTTAATCTTCAACAAAAGCAAGAATATAAAATCGGAAAAAGACAGGCTCTTCAGCAAATGGTGCTGGGAAAACTGGACAGCTGCATGTAAATGAATGAAACTAGAACACAGCACGCACAAAAATAAATTCAAAGTGGCTTAAAGACTTAAAATATAAGACATGACACCATAAACTGCTAGAAGAGAACATAGGCAAAACATTCTCTGACATAAATCCTAGAAATATTTTCTTAGATCAGTCTCCCGGGGCAATAGGAATAAAAACAAAAATAAACAAATGGACCTGATCAAACTTACAAGCTCTTGCACAGCAAAGAAACCATAAACAAAACGAAAAGAAAACCTACAGAGTAGGAGAAAATAGTTTCAAATGATGCAATTAACAAGAGCTTAATCTCAAAAAAATATACAAACAATGGAGTTCCCATCGTGGCTTAGTGGTTAACGAATCCGACTAGGAACCATGACGTTGCGGGTTCGATCCCTGGCCTTGCTCAGTGGGTTAAGGATACCATGTTGCTGTGGCTCTGGTGTAGGCCAGTGGCTATAGTTCCGATTAGACCTCTAGCCTGGGAACCTCCGTATGCTTCAGAAGCGGCCCTAGAAATGGCAAAACAAGACAAAAACAAAAATATATATATACATATATACAAACAACTCATACAACTCAGCAACTAAAAAACAACCCAGAGTTCACATTGTGGCTCAGCGGTTAACAAACCCGACTAGTGTCCATGAGGATGCGGGTTTGATCCCTGGCTTTGCTCAGTGGGTTAAGGATCCAGCATTGCAGTGAGCTGTGGTGTAGGTCACAGATGCAGCTCCGATCCCACATTGCTGTGGCTCTGGTGTAGGCTGGTGGCTACAGCTCTGATTCAACCCTCAGCCTGGGAACCTCCATATGCAACAGGTATGGCCCTAAAAAAGAAAGACCAAAAAAAAAAAAAATTGAAAAATGGGCAGAAGATCTAAGTAGATATTTCTCCAAAGAAGACATATGGATGGCTGATAAGAACATGCAAAGATGCTCCAAATCACTAATTATTAGAGAAATGTAAATCAAAGCTATGATGAGGTACTACCTGACACCAGTCAGAATGGCCATCATTAATGTCTTCAAATAACAAATGCTGAGAGGGTGTGGAGGAAAGGGAGCTCCCCTGAACTGTTGGTGGGAATGTAAATTGGTACAACCACTATGGAAAAGAGTATGGTGGTTCCTCAGCAAACTAACTATAAGATTACCACATGATCCAGCAATCCCACTCCTAGGCATATATATCTATACAAAACTATAATACAAATAGATACTTGAAGCCGTATATTCAGAGCAGCACTATTCACAATGGCCAAGACATGGAAACAGCCTAAATGTCCATCAACAGATGAATGGATTAAGAAGATGTGGTACATATATGCAATGGAATACTACTCCACCATAAAACAAAATGAATCAGTGCCATTCACTGTGATATGTATACAACTAGAGATTCTCATACTAAGGGAAGTAAGTCAGAAAGAGAAAGACAGATACCATATGAGACCACTTATATGCGGAATCTAAAATATTGCACAAATGAACCTATCTGCAAAACAACAGACTCACAGGCATAGCGAATAGATTTGTGGTTTTCAAGGAGGAGGGGAGAGGGAGTGGGATGGACTGGGAGTTTGGGGTTAGTAGATTCAAACTATTATATTTAGAATGGATAAACAACAAGGTTATGTTGTATAGCAGAGGAAATGCTATCCAATTTCCTGGGATAGACCATGATGAAAAATAATAACCAAAAAAGTGTGTGTGTGTGTGTATATATATTATATATATATATATATATATGTATATGTATGTATGTATGTGTATGTACATATATATATGATTCAGTCACTTTGCTGTATAGCAGAAATTGGCATAACATTGTAAATCAACTATACTTTAATAAAAAAGCAAAAAATTAAAAACTCATACCCACTAAGAGATATAAAATACAATAAAAAAGAACCTACTGAATAGTACAGGGAGCACTACTCAATATTCTATAATAACCTGTTTGGGGAAAAAAGTCTGAAAAAGCATATGTATGTATGTATAGCTGAATAACTCTGCTGTAAACCCGAAACACTGTAAATTAACAGTACTTCAATTTAAAAAATGCAGTGTTGATTGATTTTCTAAGTGCCCTTTAGTCTTTTTATTACTTGACAATAAGTTGCAGACTAGCTATCCGCATGCTTAATACACCAGGGCATTACATGTTGGACCAGAACCAAAAAATAAATAGGAAATATAAAGCTTTTGCTTTAAAGAAAGTATTGCTTAATTGAAATATATTAAAATTACATGGTTTCAGCCATCAGAATGCAGCATTCATGCAAGCTGCATAAAAGAAGGAGATACTGATAATTCATATTTCTACCAAAAGACTCATATTTAGAATATCTAAAATGCTACAATTCAGTTTTAGGGAGCAGAAAACATAATAAATGGAAGAAGTAGTAGTCAGTGCACAACAGAGGATATTCCAACAGCCAATAAACACGTGAAAATGGGCTCAAATTAAAAACACGGAAAGCACATGGAAACAACCTCAATGTCCATCAACAGATGAATGGATTAAGATGTGGTGTATGTACGTGATGGAGTACTACTCAGCCATAAAAAAGAACAAAATAATGCCACTTGCAGCAACACGGATGGAACTAGAGACTCTCATACTAAGTGAAATAAGTCAGAAACAGAAAGACAAATACTATGTGATACCACTTATGTCTGGAATCTAATATATGACTCAAAGAAACCTTTCCACAGGAAAGAAACTCATGGACTTGGAGAAGAGATTTGTGGTTGCCAAGGAGACAAGGAGGGAGTGGGATAGACTGGGGATCTTGGGTTAATAGATTCTAACTGTTGCCTTTCAAATGGATAAGTAATGAGATCCTGCGTTAGAGCAATGGGAACTATATCAAGTCACTTGTGATGGAGCGTGATGGAGGACATTGTGAGAAAAAGAATGTATGTGTGTGTGTAACTAGGTCACTTTGCTGTGCAGTAGAAAATTGACAGAAAACTGTAAACCAACTATAATAGAAAATAAAAATCATAAAAAAGAAGAAAAAACTAAAATTGAAAACACAAAAAGCTACCACTAGCCATCTCTCAGAATGGTTAAAATGAAAATTGCAGACTAGATAAGAGAGGACACGAAGCAATAGGAATGGAATGTTCATACTCTGTTGGTGGGAATGTAAATTGCTAACAAACACTTACCTATCCATTGTTTGGCAGTATTTCATAAGCTGAATAAATGCATATTGTATGACACAGCAGTTCTACTCTAGATACATACACAATAGAAATACATTAAAAGATTTATTGAAGACAACCTAAATGCCTGTCAACAATGGAGTGGATAAAGAAATCGTGGAATATCATATAGCAATGGAGTAAGAAAATTAGTTACAGTTCAGATATAAATGAATTTCAAAAATATAACAGTGAAAGAAATCAAATACATGAGTACATGTTATATGATTTCACATAGGTGTAGTTTAAAACCAGATTTAAAAAAATCTGTTGTGTTAGTAAATCATCAGGTAGTCTTTGAAAATGACTAGTGATTAAAAGAGGGCTCGAGGGGACTTTCTAAGGTTCAAGTAATTTTCTATCTCACTGCTTGTTATATGGAAATGTTCATCTTGTGAAAATTCACTGTTTCATACTTTGGCTTGTTTGTTTTTCTATTTATTTCCTTCAAGAAGAGGAGAGATTATCATTGAAAACAAATTACTATATACACACACTTTAATGAGACAGAGAACTCCTTCAAGAAACCTAATCAAAAGCAGTTTTGTTCTTGCTTTTAGATGGTATTTTTTTAGTACTCAATTCAATTTATATAATTTTATCCTTACTGATTCATTTTCTTATATATATATATATATATATGTTACATTGCAGACCTTTCAAGGGACTTTCCTTGATCTTTTGTCCTTTTTACCATGCATTTTACAATGGGAAAAGCACCCATTTATCACCATTGAATGGCTGATAAATTATTTAAGCATGCTCTCCTCTTCTCTAAACTATATTAGCTAGAAAAGTGGGATTTCATAATGCATTAACATTTAGGGGTCATTCCCTTCATGGCTCAGCGGTTAATGACGATCCCAACTAGGATCCATGAGGATGTGGGTTTGATCCCTGGCCTCACTCAGTGGATTAAGGATCCAGCATTGCCTTGAGCTGTGGTGTGGGTCACAGACATGGCGTGGATCTGGTGTTGGTGTGGCTGTGGTGTAGACCAGCAGCTGTAGCTACAGTTCAACCCCAACCTGGGACTTTCTATATGCCACAGGTGCGGCCCTAAAAAGCAAAACAACAACAAAAAGAAACATTTAGGTACCCACCTAATACAATTAAGAAATCTGTATTCACAGGGACTTGTCAATTATTTATTCTCACTGATATTAAAAGGTGGATTATAAAAATAAAGATACATTCACTCTTTAGTAATATATAACACAATGTTACTGAACAAAATCACATCATGACACTTTGCTACTATTCATCTTTTCCTCTGTATTAAAATAGAAAATGATGTGTAAATAATCTCTGTGATATTTATCAAGAAATAAAAAATGTGGAAAATTCAAGTCATTGGTATAGAACACTCATAAGAAATAACTACTGTTAACAGAAGCTGATCAACTTGAGATTAATAAATGTGAAATTCTAAGTGTAAAAATGATAAAAATTGTACTTTTATCTAAGATTCTTTAAGAGGGAGAAATCATTATACAGTTATGTCCTTATTAGGGAAAAAGTGAATTTCTGGGAATTGCCAATGATTCGCATTACCCAAAAGAGATATTTATTGAATAAGAATATATTTATCTCTGTCCCTAATAATAAATGTTAAAATAAGAATTCAGTCTGAAAATGACTGCATAAAGCATGAAAAAGTCAGATATAAGTACTGAAAAATTTTGAAGAAGAATTAGCAACAGGTGAAGATCTAATATTACTTGTTGCATAAATCATGTTTTATTTGTAAAACTTTTTGTGAAACATTCATAATAAAATCTGAGGCTCACCTGGTTTCAGTTTCAAATAAACCTAAAACTCAGGGAGTTTCAACAAAAGTTTTGCCAAGGTTCATGAACTTGCATCAAATGTGAGCTTTTTTTTTTTTTTTAAGTTGGCCCAATCAATAATTTTTCCCATGTTTAGACTAGATTTCTTTAAGAATGAAAACTTAAAGATGAAAAACAAAGGAAGCCAAAATGCAAACAATCATGCTTACCTTTTTATCGATGTTATCTGGTACAAGTTTTCTCCACTTTTAAAAAAATTTCTAGGTCAGTTTTGACAGGAAAAATAAATAGTTGGTTGTTTTCTTTTCTCCATAGAAAAGTTAAAATTATTACTATTACCTGTGATGCTACTTTTCATGAAAAGTCAATGGCATGAACATAAGTGCATTTATATAGTAGTTGTAGTAATAATAATATTGTTCAGTTACTTTTTTAAATGCTATACAAATACTATATAATTTAATTCCTACTCCAGCTCTTTGTGGTTGTCCTTTCCAGACAAAACTAAGTTTATGGAGAGAAGTAAAAGAGCTTGTTCAATGTTTTTGCTTTTAAAGTTAAAGTTGACTTTATGAACAGCCCATGCAATAAAAGGTTGTCTACCTACTTTAATCTTCTAAAAGGAATAAGTAAATTTCTGAGTCAGATATTCCATTATCAACAAAATTTGCTTCTACTTCACATTGTGGAGAAAGAGAATCACTCATTATTAATGCTCTGTGAAAATGACTATAATGCAACATAGAGAAAAGCAG
Source organism: Phacochoerus africanus (assembly GCF_016906955.1). NCBI lineage: Eukaryota > Metazoa > Chordata > Mammalia > Artiodactyla > Suidae > Phacochoerus > Phacochoerus africanus. Next base: position 100,137,760 of record NC_062553.1, on the reverse strand, counting down.
AATACCATCATCACTGGATTCTCCCTGACCATCTTTGAGGAAGTGTGACAATTGATGGGAATTATCATGAAGAGAAAAAAAGTTGAGGCACTGAAACACATAATGCATTAATTGAAAGCATAAATTATTTCTTGACGTAGTCTGGTGTTCATATAATAAAGATGCCCCGGACTTGAGTACTATCTGCATGATACATGAAATTTGTCATAATTACAGAAATATTTAATGAGCACTTAATAATTTTGTTCAAATTCAGTTTTCTAATTAAGGTGGAAGCAAAGAGCTGAAACATAGTGAATGTGTGGATATATTTATATACATTATTGTACTTGAAAAAAATTAATAGTTAAAAAGAAAATACTGCTTCAGTTTGGACTCATTCCCCTTTTGGGGGTAGCATTCATAAATAGGAAGTATACAAGTATATGTGCCATTTTAAAATCCTGTCCTCTTTTTACTTACCTTTTATTTCTACCTAACATGTGAAAGTATTTAAGAATATTATATATAATCTTGAAAATTTTTTAAATTTATCATTTAAAACATTCTTGGATTTTAAAAGATGACCTGTATAGTTAAAAATCAATCAACTAAGGACAAACTTTTCAATTTTAGAACAGTAATGTTTTGTAACTACCTTCAGATTTGAGTTTGAAAACTTAAACATTAGGTTAATAACTGTGTTGTTGAAACTTTTTCTACTGCCATGGTTTGAGATAAGAGGTATGTTAAATGGTTAATAAGCCGTTACTTAGTGGAGCAACTATAGAAATTCACAGCTGCCTGAACATGAGTTTGTAAGGTTTATAATAAGAAAATTATAGTTATTTACTCGGGAAATGAAACTAGCCAAGTGGTAGGATAGCTCTCTAAAACATATGCATCACTTTAATTCCACTATTTATTGCATATATATATTCTCATATATTATGGTTTCCTGGCCCCTTTGTAGTTCAACCCTGACAACTGTAAATCAACAGAATAGATATGACACAATGGTAAATCGAAGTAAAGAACAAATTACTTAAATAAGTGACAAACACACTTGGTGTTGTGGTTACAAACAATTTGCGTAGCATTTAACAGGAAGGTAGTACAGCCTCTGATTGTGCTGAAAGTATAACCAATAGCATTTTCAAAATGGTAAGATCATTTCATCATTTGGCATAAATACAAGGAAGAGTAATTAATGTATGAAAACTATCAGTTGCATTGTGCCAATTACTAAGAAGACTAAGTGAAATTCTTTCATCTTTAAAGCTATTTCTCATTCATTGACTCAATTCCTAGTTCTGGTAAAATCTTCATGTTTTGCTGGTCAGTTCTATCACAGTAATCTTGGGTTCTATTTGGAAGCCTACACTTGGCTAGAACATTCATCAAAGCTAAAAACATTCTGTTCTTGATACTGATCCAAATGCTTAGCCTCTAGCCTAGAGGATTTGTTTTAAATACAACACTCTTCTGCACTGTGAAATATCTCCTAGTTTAAACAACACTTGAAGCATATCCTGTATGTAATACAACAAAGGACAATGGTGATCAATCATATGTTTTTTAAAACTGCAGATCTGTCAGTCTTCAATTTAATCTCAGTCAGTATCTCTGCTTCCTTTATTTTTACACAATAGAAGCAGTCTGAACATACCCTTGGCTCAGGAAAACTACAGATGTACTCTGTGGCTTATTTCTCAATTAAATATTTTGAATCATTAATATCAATCAAAACTAGAAAAATAGTTTAAAATCCTATTATAAAATACCTTCCTTTTAAGTCCTGCATTTTATAACACTTAAGATGAGACAGAGTCAATCTGCTTCTTTGACCTGTAATGCACATGTCATCTTTCCAGGATTTTCCATGTTATTTGACAGGTTTCTTTACTCTTTGTTTGAAAAATATAACATAAGCTTTGCAGTAACACATGTGAAATGAAATCAGTACAAGTACTGTCTATATAAACTTGACAAGTTCAATTCATGGAAAAAGCTAAAATGTCAACAAGTTCTTGGTCAGAAGGTTACAACATTTGCCTGCTGTAATTATTTTTATTTTATCTCTCTTAGCAACAGATTATGGTTTGTTTAAGCTAAATAGTTCTTTAGGAGGCTGACATTGAGATGATTTAATGCATAATAGGGCTTGGCATGTTGAGCTACAAAGAATTAATCCCACTAGAAATCACAAATAGCACCTGCTCAAGCCTGCTAGAGTTGTCTGTCTACATGGAATGCGTCAGAGCAAAATTTGGCAGGCCTGACAGACAGACTGAAATACCAAAAATTAAAATGTTTGCTTTAAAAGAAACCTGTCTTTCTTTTACCACTAAGTATTTGTGTAGAAGTTAACCCAGGATTGACCAATTTCAAATGACTAAGTAATCAGGAAATAATTTTAAATTTTGTGATATGTAATAGGTAGTATTAATTACTCTAAAAGAGTCTCTTAAAATATTTTAAAAGTATCAGGATACAAGCTAGGGTATTGAAGGACTTGAGCTAACCTCCTCTTATGAAAACACCAAAATCAATACTAACTATTGAACAGTCATTGACAAAAAAGGATGAAATATACGCCAAAAGATACTTTATGCCCCAAGAGAAAGAAGCCACAACAAGATGGTAGGAGGGTGATTTCATGATATAATCAAATCCTATACCCCCCAGATGGGCTTAATGGAAAATAATTATATCTCAGAGGTTGTCCCACAGATGTGAGAGTTCTGAGCCCCATGTCAGGCCCTGAAGTCTGAGGATCTGGCATTGGGATGAGGAACCTCCCAGAGCATTTGGCCTTGAAGGCCAGTGGCACATGAGTGCAAAAAATCCACAGAACTGAAGGAAACAGAGGAGGGATCACACAAATTTTCATGTATACAGGGAGCCAGGGCCAGGCCTAGCTACAAGTCATGGAGGGTCTCCTGGGGAGGCAGGGTTGAGCTGTTGCTCACTGTGGGGGCAGGACACTGATGGCGGAAGTCCCAGGGAATATTCATTGTTGTGTACTCTCCTGGAGGTTGCCATTTTGGAATCCAGACCTGGCCCCACCCAAAAGCCTGAAGTCTCCAGTGATGGGATGTCTTAGGTCAAACAAGCTACAGGGTGGAAACATAGCTCCACCAACCCCTCAGCAGACAGGCTGCCTAAAGTCATTCTGGGCAACACAGCAGCATCTGAGCACACCTGTTGACATAGCCCTGCCCACCAGAGGGACAAGACACACCTCCACCCACCAGTAACCAGGCTCCAGTCCCTCCCACAGAGAAGCCTACACAAACTCCTGGCTCAACCTCAGCCACCAGGGGAAGACACCAGAAGTAAGAGGAGCTACATTCCTGCAGCCTGCAAAATGGAAAATGAGACAAAATGAGAGGGCAGAGAAATATGTTTCAGATGAAAGAACAAGATAAATCCCCAGGAGAACAACTAAGTGATGTGAAGATAAGCAACCTAACTGAAAAAGAATTCAGAATAATGAGAGTAAGGATAATCGAAGGTCTTGGAAAAAGAATGAAGGCACAGACTGAGAAGATACAAGGAATATTTAACAAAGAGCTAGAAGATTTCAAGAGCAAATAAATAGTGATGGGGCAATACAATGACTAAAATGAAAAATGCACTAGAAATCAATAACAGAATAAATGAGGCAGAAGAATGAATAAGTGAGCTAGAAGACAAATTGGTGAAAATTACTGCCCCTGAACAGAAATAAAAAAAATTGAAGAAGGAAAATAAATGAGAACAGTCTAAGAAACCTCTGGGGTAGTATTAAACATACTTACATTCACATTATATTGGTCCCAGAAGGAGAAAGAGCTGAGGAAAATATTTGTAGCGGTAATACTGAAAACTTGCCTAATTGGAAAAGGAGCACTCACTCAAGACCAGGAAGTGCAGAGAGCCCCATACAGGATGAATGCAAGGATGAACAATCTGAGTCACATATTAATCAAATTGACCAAAATCAAAGACAAAGAAAATATTAAAAGCAACAAGGGAAAAACAACAAATATCATACAAGGCAACCCCCATAATGTTATCAGCTGATATTTCAGCAGAAACTTTGCAGGCCAGGAGGGAGTGGCAGAGTTTACTTAAAGTGATGAATGGAAAAGTCAGCAGCCAAGAATACACTATGCAGCAAGGTTCTTGTTCAGACTCAGTGGAGAAATCAAAAGCTTACAGACAAGCAAAAGCTTAGAGATGTCACTACCACCAAATGAGCTTTACAACAAATGCTAAAGGAACTTCTTTAGGTTGAGAAGAAAAGGCCACAACTAGAAACAAGAAAATTATGAATGGGGCGGCTTACTGGTAAAGGCAACCATATAGTAGAAACAGGAAATCATCTACACATAAATATGATAACACCAGAGATTGTGGGGGAGTACAAATGCAGGATATTGGAAAGACGTTCGAAATTAAGAGACTTAAAGCAGTCTTTCGTGTGTATATATATATATATAGATTGCTTTATCAAAACCTCATGGTATATGCCATTTTCTGTTACTGTCCTTAATAATACTGAAAGTAGGTACACACCAAAAAAGAAAAAACAATCCAAAGACAACACTAAAGGTAGTCATCAGACCTCAAGAGAAGAGAACAAGAGAAGGGATGAAAAAAAGACTAACAAAAACAAATCTAAACAATTAACAAAATAGCAATGAGAATATACATATCAATATATAACTACCTTAAATGTAAATGGACTAAATGCTCCAAGCCAAAGACAGACTAGCTGAATGCATCAAAAACAAGACCCAAATATATGTTATCTGGAAGAGACCTACTTTAGGTCTAGGGAGACATGCAGACTGAGGGGATGGTAAAAGGTATTCCATGAAAATGGAAATCGAAAGCTGGAGTAGCACTACTCATTTCAGCAAAAAATAGACTTTAAAATAATGTTACAAGAGATAAAGTAAGACACCACAAAACGAATGAGGGATCAGTCCAAGAGGAAGATAAAACAGTTATAAATATATATACACCCAACATAGGAACACCTCAATATATAAGCCAAATGCTAACAGTCAAGAAGTAAAACTCAGTAGTAACACAAGAATAGTGGGGGACTTTTATACCCTACTTATATTGTGGGACATTTCATCCAGACAGAAAATCAATAAAGAAACAAAGGCCTTAAGTGACATGTTAGGGCAAAGAACTTAATTGATATTTATAGAACATTCCATCTTAAAGCAGTAGAATACACATTCTTCTCAAGTGCACATGTAACATTCCCCAGAATCAGTAACACGTTGGGGCCCAAAGAAATCCTCCACAAATTTAAGAAAATTGAAATTAGGAGTTCCATTGTGGCTCAGCAAGTTAAGAACCTGACTAGTATCCATGAGGATGTGGGTTCGATCCCTAGCCTTGCTCAGTGGCTTAAGGATCCAGCATTGCCACAAGCTGTAGCACATGTCTCAGATGTGGCTTGGATTCTACATTGCTGTGACTGTGGCATAGGCCAGCAACTTCTGCTGCCATTCAATCCCTAGCCCAGGAAATTCCATATGCTTCTTTTTAAGGGAGTGGCCCTTAAAAAGAAAAGAAAATTGAAATCATATCTTTTTTGATGACAGTTCTATGAGATTAGAAATCTGCTACAATTAAAAAATGTAAAAAACACAAACACAGAGGCTAAACCAAAAAAACCAAAAAAAGGAGTTTGTATCATGGCTCAGCAAGTTACAAATCCAACTAGCATTCATGAGGATGCAGTTTCCATTTCTGGCCTTACTTAGTGGGTTAAGCATCAGGCATTGTTTTGAGCTCTGATGTAGGCTTCCTTTTGGTTTTTTAATTGTTTTTATTTATTATTATTATTATTATTTTTAATTTATTTTTACAAACCCTGGTGTCAAGGGCTGTCTTTGAATAGATCACAGCAAGGGAGCTGCTCTGCTACCTATGAAACCCAGAAGCAGGTCATCTACGAATGGTTTAGCACTAGGTTCACCACAAACTAACCAGCTTCATTTTAAGTTTGTGGTACTACATCAGACTGCCTATTAGAGCTGCTTTAACCTCCTGTTCTTTTCATTCTCCCTATTGGCCTTAGGATCATTTTACATCTTTATTCTCAAACCTCCAGTAGATCATCATGGTCCTCACTCTCAGCTAATCTTGATTCATATTTGACTAAAAAATAAAAAGTGAAGTAATCAAGAGGGATTCTCTACTTCTTCACACCAAATTGCATATGCATATGCTCTGCCTCCCTCCTTTTACAATGTAGCAGCTATTTTTGTTTCCATTTAGGTCTATCCTCCCACTTGTATAATAAATCCTAACCTCTGTTTTTCCTATTTTAGGTCCCTTTCCCCACAGTTTTCCCCTTTCTCATGCTCATTATCTGCATTCTAATTCCTCCTCCCCCACAACCATTGCATTATTCCCATGTGAATACAAATATGCCATGTCTTATAACTTCAAAAGAAATTCTTTTGTCTCAGTAGCTTTTTCTAGCCACCACCCCATTTATTTGCTTACTTTTATAGCAAATAGCTTTACAGCTATACTTCTTGGTTCTCAGATCTCTTCCATGTTTTTTTAAACTCACTGCAGTCAAAGTTTCAATTTGTCACTCCAGCAAAACAACTAATTCTAAGGTCATCAACCACAAGGTTGCTAAATTCAAGGTTCAATTCTTAGACTGTCTCATACTTTACCTGTTAGCAACCATACTCTTTTTAAAGAACTTTCTTCAATGGCTGTCAGTCTCTTTGCTCTCTTTGTCCCTCTTGAGCTGTCCTTTATCAGTAATTCTTCACCTACTTTACCTCTAAACAGTGGAGTGCTTTGGGACTCAATCTTTGAACAAACTTCTTTGAAGTGATTTCAATCCAATAGCATGCCTTAAGCATTATTTATGTGTTTTTCATCCTTAGATTCCAAGCTTAATATATCTATATGGAAATCTAATGAGTAACCCAAAATTTCAAACCTTACATAACTGGTTTATTTTCATTCAAAATTCACCTCTTCTGTGGTCTTTCTATTATCCCATTAACTGCTCAATGTAATAATACAATCAAATTTGGGCTTTGAGTTCCCGTCGTGGCGCAGTGGTTAACGAATCCGACTAGGAACCATGAGGTTGCGGGTTCAATCCCTGCCCTTGCTCAATGGGTTAAGGATCCGGCATTGCTGTGAGCAGTGATGTGGGTCGCAGATCCGGCTCGGATCCCAGGTTGCTGTGGCTGTGGTGTAGGCCAGCGGCTACTGCTCCGATTTGACCCCTAGCCTGGGAACCTCCATATGCTGCGGGAGCGGCTCAAGAAAAGGCAAAAACAAACAAACAAACAAACAAAAAAAAAAAACTTAAAAAAAAATTGGGGCTTAAAAATATCACTCTGTTAACATCATGAATTAAAGGAAAGTAAGAGATGATTTGACAATATTTATTACAAAGCTAAGGAAAGCATATTAAGCCAATAAGAAAGAATATATTGTTCAAAAGAAAATGGTTGGAGGAATTCCTGTCATGGCTCAGTGGTAATAAACCTGACTAGTATCCATGAGGACATGGGTTCAATCCCTGGCCTTGCTCAGTGGGTTAAGGATCTGGCATTGCCACGATCTGTGGTGTAGGTCTCAGATGTGGCTTGGTTCCTGCTTTGCTGTGGCTGTGGTGTAGGCTGGAACCTGTAGCTCCAATTTGATCCTTAGCCTGGAAACTTCCATATGCAGAGGGTACAGCCCTAAAACACACACACACACACACACACACACACACACACAGAGACAAAGAAAATGGTTGGAAATTGTTCTTTAAAAAAGATCATGTTAGATCCTCACTTCACTGTACAACAAAATACATCTCAAATATATAATAGAATAGAAAAATAAAAGGATTCAAACTTTTAATAAAGGTATTCTACAGCCAAACAATGTAATTTTATATTCATTTAAAAAATTATATTTATTAGGAATATTTATCATAGAAAATAAAATATATTAACTAAGAAATGAAAGATGCTAAATTGTTTGTTGTACATTTTGTATTCAATATTTTCATTTTTCTCCAAAAAATACTTTAAAATGTACAAATTAAAAATTTGTCTCAGAGTTCCCTCGTGACGCAGTGGGTTAAAGATTTTGTGTTGTCAATGCTGTGGCTGTGGTTAGAGCTGTGGTGCAGGTTTTGTCCCTGGCACTGGAACTTTTGCATGGTGCAGGCATGGACAAAATAAATAAGTAAATTTTAATTAAGAAACATTTGTCTCTGGGTGGAGTGCTTTGGTTTTAAAATTTTTTCTCTACTCTTCTTTGACAAATTTTCTTTTTTGAATATGTATTAATTTTAAAATAGGAAGTTCAGAGTAGTGGCATCTCTGTAGTGCCAGGTCGCAGGTTTGATCCCCAGCCTGGAACAGTGGATTAAGCACCTGGCATTGTTGCAGCTATGGGTAGGTCGCAGCTGAGGCTGGAATCTGATCCCTAGCCCAGGAACTCCATATGCCACGGGACAGCCAAAAAAGGAAAATAAATGAAATGAAATTTGCATTATTCATTATAAGGAATAATTTTAAGGCAGGTTAAATGGAAATATTTATAATAGTGAGTAAATCCCCATAATTACTCTAGTAAGGTCAATATTATAAGCAGGCTTTTCTTTTGTAAATGGGACCAAGAGGAACCAAGGCAGACTCATAATGTGATGCTTCAAGAATGTTTATAATCAGTGAATTAAGGTGATTGGAAAACCCTGTATATCTGTTAACTTTAAATTTTGTGGAAGATAACAGATTCCTTCAATGATCTATGAATGAGAGATATGAAAAAATGAACACCATAAGGAAAATAGAGAAGTTTTTCTTGCCTTGAGGAGGGCTGAATAAAACCAAAAGCAGCAATTTAAATTCATATTCCATTTGGGGCAAAGGCCAGCTTATTATAATTTGGATTCATAAAAATTAAAGATAATTTTTCAGAATATTATGATAAGGAGAATTCTGGATATTAAGAGACTAAACATAACTCTCTGTGGGGCAGGGTAGGGAGAAATACAGTGGATTAACTTTAGGTTATTCATTTCTGAAAGAATATTTCTTCTGTACAGTGCAACTTTCAAGACACATTGCCTTCCACATGTCCTGAGACATTCTAAAGCAAGTTGACAGATATAATTTGGCAGTCAATTATGATTAGTAAATGATAGCAGGCCAATTTTTTTTTTCTTTATGGGAGACTAAACAATAGTCTGTGATCATTCCTTATTCAAATATAACTTTTGATTCAACTCACCATAAAATATCATTGATGAACTACTAAAACAGAAACACAGAGCTCTTTACAATATGGACTATGCATTCTTACTTCATAATCCATATTGTCTGATACAGATTTTATATTCCTTAAATTCTCATCAACACTGTGAAAATAGCGCATTTTCTCTAAAAACAGAATTAAATTTACTGTATTGTAATCTATTTACATTTACTTATTATCCTGTGCATTCCAGTATGCCCAGTTTTGCCAAAAGTGAGCTGGTGATAAATTAATAGGCAATCTATCCCAATAGCAGCAATCTTTGCTAAGTGCATTTGGAGAATTCCTGGTCCTGTGTTCTTGACTACACTCTATCCCACTGCCCAGACCCAAGCTTTTCCAAGGAAATAAGACCATCTTGTTTAGGCAAAATAAGCCCTGGAAGGTGCAGCCAGGGCCTGAGGAAAGTGCTGACTCTTAGTCACACTTCCTAGATCCATGATATATTCTCCTTTCTTTTCCATCATACAGCAAAGAGTGTAAAGAATTTAGTACACTGTGTACTGATTTTAAGTTAGTATGTGTGTTTGTAGATCTCATCATGGTGATAGCTGTCTTAGAAAATAAAAGGGACATTGCCAGCCACAGCGTTTATACCCTCCTTGCCTCCCCCCGCCACCCCAAAGTCGCCTGTATTGCCAACAGCATATCTTATCAACCCTTGTCTCTAACCACAACACATATCCTGATAATTGCTCATTGTACATTTTCCTATCAGTCAGATGAGTTAAAACAATTGCCCAATCTCAGGAATTCCAATTTTCAAAGTAAGTCTTTAATAAAATGATCTCTAGAAGTAGAGTGCAATTTGAAACAGCTGAATTTACTTTATTTCATGAAATATGCTGCGACCACAATTACTTAAATGTGCTCTAGTTGTAAATATGTTTCTCTTGAACTTCAGATTAGGATGACTTTAGATAAGGCCCTTTTGATCAAGAGAAGACTGAGCCATATTACCCATCTCTATATAAAAGAACTCTCTAAAATTTAAAAGTAACTGCAGTAACACCAAAAAAAGCCATATATATATTTTGTTTGTTTGTTTTGTTTTGCTTTTACAAAAGCCCAAATTCTAGAAGCATGAAGAACCTGAGGCCAAAACATAAAATCAATACTTTAAAAAATGAAAAGAAATAAGCAAAAGACAAAAGGGAAAAGGAAAATCCCCCAAACTTCCACAATTTGAAAAAACATTGACTTGGCTTTCCTTAAGTGCTGTTTTGACCTAAAGTACATCCCTGTGACTCATATTCCAATTACTGTTTCAGTCCTTCTGGTCCAAATTGCTGAGAGGAAGGGAAGTACTGCTATAGACACTTAAAGTAATTAAATAACCTCTTGTACAGAACCTTATAAAAGCTGTACCCTGAGAAAGATAAAGTGTTTCTGATTTCTTTGTTCCTGTTTCATTTTTTCGATCCCTTCTTGGAAAGAAGGTATATTCTGTCTCTATTTGAAAAAAGGTAACAATAACATTGCCAAGGTTGAAAATTGTGTTATAGTTGTTTTCCATATACTCACCATGAAGCTGGCTTACTTACCATGAGTTGGGCTTATTTTTTAATGCAATTGTGTTGGTTTCTTATTCAAAATATTGTACATTAACCTCTCTTTGTAGGTAGGTAATATTAACTGTTCTCTTAATTGCAAGAGATTTAACATTAGTGGATTCAGCAATCACCTTCCATGAGGTCTGCCATTAGGAAGAAAGCAGTTTGGAGACTATCAGGTGGAATTTGAATCTGTCCCTGGGTAGCAAGACTACATCAACTTGAAAATGCCTTTTGGAGTTCCCGTCGTGGCGCAGTGGTTAACGAATCCGACTAGGAACCATGAGGTTGCGGGTTCCGTCCCTGCCCTTGCTCAGTGGGTTAACGATCCGGCGTTGCCGTGAGCTGTGGTGTAGGTTGCAGACGCGGCTTGGATCCTGCGTTGCTGTGGCTCTGGCGTAGGCAGGTGGCTACAGCTCCGATTCAACCCCTAGCCTGGGAACCTCCATATGCCGCAGGAGCGGCCCAAGAAATAGCAACAACAACAACAACAATAACAACAACAACAAAAGACAAAAAAATTTAAAAAAAGAAAAAAAAAAGAAAATGCCTTTTGTGAAATAAGATAAAACATTCTATGAGGTAAAAGTTCAGATATGTTTTTCCAGACATTTTCAATTTTGTATAGCCCTTATTATAATAATTTATAGATTGTATGGATTTTACACCCATTTTTCTTATTTTTATATCATAAGTATACCTTATTTAAAAAATTCTGACGGAAAATTATCATGATTATCACAGAAAATGACAAAAAATAACAAGGAAAGAGCTTTATTTTAATAAAAGAGGTCTGTATAGTTTGTTAAATAAATATCATGTACTTTAATATTCAGCCTTCAAAAGTTAAGCTTAGAAGTTCCTGCTACAGTGCAGCAGGTTAAGAATCTGGCATTGTCTCCGCAGCAACTTGAGTCACTGCTAAGGGTTGGGTTTGATCCCTGGCCTGGAGCAGTGGGTTAAGAATCTGATGTTGTCGCAGCTGCAGCTCAGATTCATTCCCTGGCCCAGGAGCTTCTATATGCTGCAGGTGTAGCCAAAAAAAAAAAAAAAAAATCAGTTTATATGAATTTAGTAACTGTTTAATAAGGCAGCTTGTGTTTGTGTTTGGCTCATTGTAAACCTTAATCCTTTAACTGGATCTCTTCCATAGTAATAACTTGTGTGTAAATACTTTAAAGAAACATTTTCAAAATAATATATTTATCTCTTTTTCAAAGCAACTCTTCTATGACTAATAGAAACTCTAATTATTCTCTTTTAAGCATTATCTTGAATATTTTCCACACATCTACTAGGTTATTTCTAACTGATTTTATTAAGTCGCCAAGTGGGCTGTTTGGAATAGATTTATTTTATCAAGCAGCAATATGTGGGTAACCACTAATAAAATGATCTTGGGAGTAAGTAAAAATACTCAGCCAGGAGTATTTTTTTGGGTGTGTGTGTTACTTTAAATTGGAAGTTTGAAGATATTGGGGAATCAGCAAAGTAAAAATATAAATATATTTGTTTTTAGCAGTTTTTGTGTCAACTCCCACAGCTTTTTCAGTATGGAAACAGATTCTATAATTGCATTTCTGCTTTCACCCAAGCAGTTTCAGTTCAAAAAGAGAAAAGAAGCAAATCAAAGATTAGTTGCTGCTGCATCATGAATTTTTACAAGCTTTCCTAGCCATAGGGGTATACACAATTTCCATTTTGTCTGAATCTAACCTAGTTTGGCCATAATCTTTGTTGGCTGTGTGACATTAAAGAGGACCTGATAACCTTATTTTTAACAAGTATAAATGCAACAAAATATAAACCAGTTTGAGTTTCTTATTTAAAAATTTTCTAAGACACATTTACATGATTTGTACTAGTAGAATTTCCTTGCCAACATCTCTGGGATTCTCCTAACCATTGGTTAGGCTTTTAATAAACAAATTTTAAGGGGAAACCACACACAATTTTGCAGGATTTGTGCTGCTCCACAGAAACTATTCTTTAGATTCTGAGCCAGGCCACCTCTAGAATGTCCATTCCAGCATGAGAGGGCTGTCATCAAGCATGCCGAGTAAATAAAGTCTGGTTCCTTTGCTGTAATAGTAGGAAATTTCCTATCATCCTGGCCTTAACAAGGGTGAAATCTCTTAATACATTCAGTGTGCATAGACCTGGAAATACTGTCTCCTCTCAGAATGATCTGGAGGTAGGCCAGTTTATGCTGGGAGTTGGGGAGATTGTAGATAAGAATTTAATGAATTTGAAAAGAACAGAAGAGAGGATCTATAAACAGAACCATTGCTTTCACATGCACCAGTTTGGAGGTCACACACAACCTCTAAAGCTGTACAGGAAAATAACATGCTATTTGTGAGATGAGGGGGATTTTTATTACACCTTGCCAGTGTATAATCAAAATGATCTTCCCCAAACATGTTTACTATGGAAGACTCTTGTAAGTTATGATGGAAAGTTGCAATATTGGTAGACATTATCTACCAATAATGGTAGATAATGGTAGATAATGTTAGATATCTATCTACCAGTATCTCTCTCTCTCTACCTTCCCTGGGACTTAGAGTTTGCCGAGAGCAGCTCAGCAGGTAAGGGCTGAAGAATGGGTGCTGTGAAACTTAAGGAAAAAGTTAACATAAAACAAGACACAGAGACATTTATCTTAATTAAATGTGGGAACCGGGGGACTCAAGGTCTCAGGGACCAAGACCCCTGCCTCAAGAAACCACACTGCTTTTATTGTGCTCTTGAGGATTACGTCAAGTGAGGAGGGGTTGTAGGTGCAGGATGTAGGTTTTTTAAAATTATTTTAAAAGTCACATAGCCGGTTGCTGATTAAGCTTTTATTCTGACCTTTAAGCATTTAACAATCATTAGCATTGAGGAAGCTTGGGGTCAGCTATCTATTCATAGCGTCTAGAGAATCATCACTGTGCTTATGCAAATGGAATGCCTAACTGCAGCAACCGGGCATGCCTAGGTTTGCACGTTTGTTCTCTTTGCTGATGCATATATTCTGCTAACAACAGCTCATAACCCACTTGGGGCCATGAGGTTCCTCTTCCTCTTATTCTTTAGAGGACATATCATGCTGTGCAAACGGTGTGCCTATCTGCACAGGTCCAGCATGCCTAGACCAACGCATTATGTCCTCATTCAGCTGACCATATGAATAACTTAGCCCTTTAGGTCTTTGTTCTTAAGCTTAAGTCATTTACCAGCACAGTGACTGTTTCTCAAGCAGCAATATGAGGTAAAGTAAAGCAGGACGAGATGGAGTTTTCGGCATAAAAAATAGAAGCAGAGAGGCTAAGAAAATATTGTAGATACATGACTCACGACAAGAGTTAATTGTTTAAACAAGAAGCAGTAACTTCAAGTGTAGGTCTTAAGATTTTGGTAGGGTGTTCCCTTCATGGCTTAGCAGTTAATGAACCTGACTAGGATCCATGAGGATGCAGGTTTGATCCCTGGCCTCACTGAGTGGGTTAAGGATCTGGCATTGCCATGAGCTGTGGTGTAGGTCACAGATGTGGCTCGGATCCTGCATTTCTGTGTCTGTGGCATAGGCCGGTGGCCGTAGCTCCAGTTTGACCCCTAGCCTAGAAACCTCCACATGCTGAGGGTGTGGCCCTAAAAAAGCCAAAAAAAAAAAAAGATTTTGCTAGATCATTGGCCAGGTTGTGAAACTCAGTGGAGTTGCTTGTGCTCTTTCCTTCCACTTCTTATTTTGTTTTTCTTTTTCTTGTCACTACTTTATATTATCCCATGTCACAGCTTGTTAAGGGCTTCAGGCTAGTTGGTAGGTTCTATGTAAATTCTAAAGATTGATGTCTACCCACAGGAGCTTGTCCAAGGTCCAAAAAAATCCCATTATTCATTAGCTGTCAGCTGGTATATTGTTTTTTACTCTGTCATCTGTACACCTAAAAGCATTTATTTTAAATTGATTATTATTACTAATAACTATGTTTGTCTTAGAGGAAGCATTTTGTTCTTTTAAATGATATAAGCTGAATTTTACTGTTAATTTCTCCTAGAAACTCTGGTCTCTTTCCTTTGATCATAATTTATTTTCTGACATAACATTAATAATAATAACTAATATTTATTGATTAATTCAATATGATAGGTTTTCTCAGTGCTTCACTTTTATTCATTATTTTAATCCTTCATCATCAGTAGTACAAATACTATCTCCTGTTTGAAACTGGGGAAATGGAAGACAGAGAGGTTAAGTAACTTGTCCAAATTGGTTCAGCTAGTAAGTGGTAAAGTCTTGAATAAAACTCATAGTGTTTAATCACATTAAGAACTTCTTAACATTATCAACTATTTAGAGATATTCCATAGTTATTCCAACTTAGATGTGACTGAAATATTGGATTATATGTTAGTGCCAGGGATAACTATTATATTTGGAATAATAGCAATAACTAATAATGATTTATTTTCTGCCAGGTAACTTCTAAGTGTGTCATACATATTAACCGATTTAATCTTTACAACAGTCTAATGAGGTAGCTTCCATTAACATCACCATTTTACAATGAAGAAACAAGGTACAGAAAAGTTAAATAACTTGCCCAAAGTCGCACAGCTGATAAGTGCCAGAGCTGGAACTTAACCAGGAAATTTGGCTTGAGTCTATTGCTTTAGCCAGTATATTATGTATTTCTCAAAAGCCATACGGATTATAACCTTAGATCAAATTAAGGCCTCTTATCCAAGTTTCTGTGTTTACTGTGATTAGCATTTTTTCATGTTAGTGGGTATGTCTTTATTCTTGTATTTATAGGTCTAACAAAGACCTTGTCATCCATTAAGCAATTAATACCTATCTAAATAAAAAATACATGACATATATGATATAATATTGTCAAAATAATTCTTAGGTATTAAAAAATATAGTGCTTAAACTGGTACCACAGCAAATTATTTAAAATTCTTATCAAGGAAAGTTACTAGATGGCTATAGTAGGTTTTTTTTTTCTATGGCCCATTTTACAGTCAGTGGTTCTCCAACTGCTTGTTATATCTGGATTTTGTATTCCTTTGGGCAGGAAATGTTCAGGAATTCTACTGCCATTGTGAAATTTGGCTCAACCACGGATTCAGAAAATTAGCAATATCCACCACAGGATGCTGAGATCAAATGGCAAGTTCAAAATGACTCCCTTCTCCATCAGGTCATCTTTGCTTTCCTAATAAGTATTTCTTCATTACCTTTTAAAAGAAAATTTTTAAAAAGAAATTTGAAAATTTCTCAAGATTCACATGATAAACTCTCTTCTAAATAAATCACTTTAGATTATAAGCGGTGAGAAAGCTTTAGTAAGGATAGTTTTAAAGACTCAAGACTTTAAGATAGTTTAGATAAGGTTTGAATAAGTGGCCAAATGTTCTGAACCAGAATTCCAAGCCTGTTACTAATGATAATATTATTTAGCACTTAGATAATTCTTTGCAGGCAGTAACCATTAATCATTGGTATCCCACTGTGTACTATGCAGGTTTGAAGATTATCAGTTTATAGAGGCAGATATTGAAGTTGAGAGGTGAAGAGTATGTTTAAGGTCATAACCTGGATTTATTGCTTGAGCCAGAATCTGACATGTAGTTTTTCTGACTCTTTATCCCTGTCATATCCATGAGCTTTTACATTAATTTTGTACCAAGATTTTTTTTTAAAATGTAACTACCTGAATATACAAAGTTAATCAAACTCCTCTTGCAGTATTCAGCTTGTTTATAGGAGACAGTGGAAAGGAATTATAAGACGTAGGATGGATTCCTTATTCAAATCTGTACCGGCTGTGGAATCTCAAGCAAATTTCCAATTTTTCTTATCTGCAAAAGAGAACTAATATATTTATCATCATGGGAATTTCTGAGAGTTATATGTAATTACACATATATAGATAATTATTGATAACTCATTTTTGGAGTTCCATTGTATTTAGGTCACTTTAAATCTCAACAGCTAATTTATTTTTAATCTGCTTTTATGGATTTATTCATTTATGAGGGCAACAGATATCTTATTGGATGTCTACTAAGTACATGTCTCATAGAATAGTAAGCAACACACAGCTTTCAGGTCTCTTGGAAACACAACCTTTGATAAGTGGGTGGTTTACAATAAATTAGTGTGTCAATAAATATAAATATGGGGTGTAAATTCAATATGGGATAAATTGTATGATAAATTCCATGCAGCAAAATAAAGCCAGTAAGAGTAAAGGGAAGGGCTTTGGATGGTGTATTGTTTTATTGAGGGTGGTCAAAAAAGTTTACAGGTAAACATATTTGAGGAACTCTATGAAAGAACTGTGTAAGATGGTCTTGTGATCTTGGTGGAAGGATGCTTTCTAGGTAGAGAAAATTGAAAATTCAAGATCCCTGGGCTTGCTTATCAGCTTTTTCAGGACCAGCAAGGAAGCGAGTATGGCTGGAATGAAGCTAGCAAGGAAGAGAATGGAAAGGGTAGAGGGATAGCAGAGATTGCAGATCATGTAGAACTTGGTAGGTCGTGAGAAGAATTTTGGATTTTACTCTTAAGAAGACTGAAAGACTTTAGAGGGATTTGAGCAAAAGAGTGACATGATTTGACTTCTATTTTGGAAGGCTTGGGTAAAGGCAAGGAACCAATATGGAAAGCTATTGCAGCTGAAAAATGGTGGCCTGAAATAGAGTGTCAGCAATGGAGATCAGATTCAAGATCAATTTTGATACAATTGACATACAATACAGACTCAATAGATAAGGTATAAATGAAGGTATAGGCTTAAAGGTAGTCAACATGTAGATGTATTTAAAGTCTTGAGAAAAGACATGTTCACCTAGGGAGGAAGCATGGAGAGAGAAGTCCATGGAAGGAGCCCTGCAGTAGTGTAGCTCACCGGGAGGGTAGGAAGAACTGACTGAGAAGACTGAGAGGGAGAACAGTGAAGGTCAGAGCAGGTGTGATCAATTATGTTAAGTTCTGTTGAACAGTGGATAAAATGAGCAGTATCTGACTGTTTAATTAGCCAGTGCCGTGATCACCTATGACCCTAAAAAGAGTAGTTCTGATTAAATGTACGGACTGAAGCGTGGTGGTCTCTCATCTGAACACAGTGCATTAGCCTTCACTTTTTCTATTTCTAATCTGTTCTTCCTTTTGTAGACAGAATTACTTTTTCAAAACATAATTTTAATGTTTTCACTGCTTTGAAAAACCCTAGGGAATTTCTGTTTCTTTCAGGATAATTACGCAAAGCCTTAACCTGTTCTCTGAAGATCTAGTCTCTGGGATTCAGTTACACTGTGTTTATTTTAGTTTCTTATACTTATCCCTGCCTCAGGGCCTTTGGACAGGAAGGTCCTGATTTCCCTTCACATTTCTTCTGGTTACTTCAGGTCTATCAGTCCAGCGTTACTCTTTCATTTAATTCCTTTCTGGTCATGCTATGTTAAAAGCCCCCAGTGAGTGTCATATAGGACCTCATTGCAGTCCCTCAAAGTATTGCACAAAGTTGCAGTTTTACATATTTGTGTGATCATGTAATTAATAGTGTCTACCCTGATTGATCAGAAGCTCCATGAGGGCAGGAATTCAGCATGATTGCTTTGCTTAACATGTGTCTCCAGCACTAATGTAACAGTGCAATGTAAATGTTGAATGAGTAAATGAACTCAGCCCAAGTTTCATGATTATTTTTTTATCTGGAAATTATGTAACTTCTTTTAGGATCCTAAGACGAAGTCTCTCTCTCTCTCTCTCTCTTTCTTTTTTTTTTTTTCTAGGGCTGCACCTGTGGAATATGGAGATTCCCAGGCTAGGGATCTAATCGGAGCTGTAGCCGCCAGCCTACATCACAGCCACAGCAGCACGGGATCCAGGCCGCGTCTGTGACCTACACCACAGTTCATGGTAACGCTGGATCCTTAACCCACTGAGTGTGGCGAAGGATCGAACCCACAACTTCATGGTTTCTAATCGGATTCATTAACCACCAAGCCATGCCAGGAACTCCAAGATGATATCTCTTTGATGGGACTATTAAACATGCTCTATAATTAGCTACTAAAAATTCTATATTCTAATTATGCTGGTAAGAGTTAAAATATTGTAGGTAATAACTGAAATATCCAGCCTTTTCTTCTTTCTAATTGTAAAGTAAAACATTAGAAAGAGATTCAAGGTATGTGAGTACTCATGAATGCTAACTTTAGGTATAGTCATTGGTAATGCTCCCAACATGAAGTCCTCACAGCAGGGCTGGTCGTTATGGTACAATAAGTTAAGGTAAGATCATACCTCTTTCCTTACAACTTTCTCAGGATGCCGCCATTTCTAATCCATCAACAAGGGCAGCCTCACACTAGAGCTTTCTTCTATTAGATTTTTTTTTTTTTCACTACTCAAACTTTTTATTTAGCAGAAAGGAAATGTGAAGCATTTAAGAAAAGTATTTGTTAAATATATATTGAATTAGGGTTCCCATCCTGGCTTAGCAGTAATGAACCTGACTAGTATCCATGAGGATGCAGGTTTAATCCCTGGCCTCACTCAGTGGATTAAGGATCCGGTGTTGCCACAAGCTGCAGTGTATGTTAAAGATGCAGCTCAGATCTGGCATTGCTGTGGCTTGGTGTAGGCTGGCAGCTGCAGCTCCGATTTGACCCCAAGCCTGGGAACTTCCATATGCCACAGGTGCAGCCCTGGGAAACAAAATAATAATAACTTGTATATATATATATATATATAAAATTAGATTAATATAGTCCTTTTTTCATGAAGCCCTTTAAATGCTCCAGTTTATGTGTTTATAATATCATAGTCTCCATTTTATTTTATTTTATTTTATTTTATTTTATTTTATTTTATTTTATTTTTTGTCTTTTCTAGGGCCACTCCTGCGGCATGTGGAGGCTCCCAGGCCAGGGGTGGAATCAGAGCTGTAGCCCCTGGCCTACGCCAGAGCTATAGCAACACGGGATCCAAGCTGCATCTGCAACCTACACCACAGCTCATGGCAACGCCGGATCGTTAACCCACTGAGCAAGGGCAGGGACTGAACCCGCAACCTCATGGTTCCTAGTCGGATTCGTTAACCACTGCGCCACAATGGGAACTCCCATAGTCTCCATTTTAAAGAACAATTAATTTCTTATTAAAAAGGTAACAACCAAGCCAAATTTTAAAAGGAAAATACAAATGGCTGCCTTGTACCGTGTATTCAGCTAGACCAGTTTCCTCTAGAAAGTAATTATCTACAGTGTTTACCCATCTCAACCCCATCTGCTTAAGGTTCTTTGTGCAGAATTGGCTGGGAAATCATAGAGTATTAAACTGTATTGGAGAATATGTAAGAAACAGAATCAAAGTATTAGGCAGTTTGGCCAGAGTTAAACATACACACAAAAAGACAAAGTTTGTTTAGTCTTTTCAGTAAATCTCTGAGGGTATCTAATTCATTTTTTTTTAAACTCATAAATATCATACCCCATATGGGGGTTGTGAAAGAGGGAGAAAGAATTCAAATACTTGAGGACAGACTTCTTAGAGAATGTTCCAAGAGAAACCACATACCTCAGACTACTCAGAAACAGAAGTATTTTGCAGTCAATAAACTACAAATGAATTTGTTAAAGTAATCACCTCTACTATTCAGTGATTTCCATAGCAACCACACTTTGACTCATATACAAAATCAGGCTTTAATGAAAGGAACACTCAACTTACTGTGCCAGATTATTATACGTCCCTATCTTCTTTCCATGTAGGATTAAAGCCAGATACTGTATATAATTGTGTTCTATGGACTATTTAATAAGCATTTCATATGTTATTTCATTTAGTCCTCCCATCAGCTGTTATTATCTCCATCATGTGGATTAGGAAAGATTAAGAGAGTTTAAGTAATTTGACCAATATGATACCATAAGTAAATGTTAAAATTTGGATTCCAGGTCTGTAAAACTCTCCAGATTTTTTTCCCCAGTATTTCATGCCAATGAATGCCCCTCTGAGAAGAGTTTGTTTCCTATGACTTTAGTTTAAATACCACATTTTTGCAGCTGTTTTTAGATCTGAGTATCACAGGAACTAGAAGGCTTTCATGGGCATTTCTGCACTGTCTGTCATCACATTGACTGGTAACCCAGGCAATACATATGAAACCCAGAGCTGCTGCAGTGTGGTTGTTTCTCCTGTGTCCTGCACAGAGGCACCTAGCCAGGTGGGCATGATAAGTTAAAACCCAGGGAGCATTTTCCTTGCCATGCTCTGTATCCTCCCTGGGAACCTGCCTCAGACCAGAAGAAAGGGAGGGGTATTTTTTCTATTTCATCTTCTCAGAGGGGGCAGTGTTTCCCATTTGTGGCACAGGAAAGAGCTCTTTTCTAGCTTACACGATGACTGCCATTTTCAGTAGCAACTTTAGGATAACCTGGTGCTTTTTACACATTAGCATCCTTGAGAGCATGGAATGTTGTACTGGTATGAATCCTCTTATTTGTAGGGGGTTTCATGAGATCAGAAAAAGCTTCTTTCTAGAAGCACTAGAAAGGTGATGAAGTCGAGCAAAAGGATAAAGAATTTTAGTACCTGAAATCATTATGAATCGATGTCGTCATATAATAGAAAACAGAAATGCACGTCCTGAGAGTTAGTGAAGTTCCACCATGTTTTAGATGTTTTATACTGAAAAGCACTCAAAATTATTTTAAAATGTGTTTTATGTACCCAGATTGCTTTCAAGAGAACATTTAATAATTTGAGATTTAGTGGAAACTTATACTTTATCAAATAACATTGATTAGAGATCATAATATGGAAAATAAGAAAATGCTCTCCAGATAAAGATAGTCCTTAGCTTAATACATTGGCTATCTTTCCTATTATTTAATGCTTATTAGTTTTCCAAAAATAAGCAATGCAATGCAAAATATGAAATTTCATTTGTACTTTATTTTAGACTTTTGTATCTTTGGAAATTATCAGAAATGCTTATTGTTTAAATTAAAGCCTTTTTGTTTGTTTTTTTGAGGGTTTTTTTGTTTTTGTTTTTGTTTTTCTTTTTTTGGCCACCTCATAGCATGTGGAGTTCCTGGGGGAGGAATCAGATCTAAACTGCAGTTGCGACCTATGCCACAGCTGCAGCAATGCTGGGTTCTTAATCTACTACCCACTGTGCCAGGCCAGGGATTGAACCTGCATCCCAGTGCTCCAGAAACACTGCTGATCCTGTTGCACAACAGGATTTTTTTTTTGAGTTTTTATTGTTATTTTTATCTTTAGTTTGTTAAAAGCAGGGAAAATGAAAAGCTTGAGGAGATAAAATTCTGTAAATAAAAGATTATAGAGCATGTATGAGTTAGTCACTTCTTCAAAATATATACTTTTTTCTCATTAGATTACCAAATTTTGATTTTCTTGAATTGAGTATTTAAGGCTATTTTGAGGAGGAAATTATTCCTTTGGGCTACTCAAGTCTTTGATGTTCTCACCAGCCTTGGCCCACTATATTGGAAAAAATTAGGCCCCCAATTTTGGTGTTCACTGCAAACAACTAATCTTTTCCCTAATGATATTCTGTGACCTATGTTGATTTTTTAAAACTAAAAGGCTATGCTACTGAAGGTTTCAGATAATTTCTGCTGACTCAGGGTCATAGTAATATAAATCATATTTCCTAAAGCAAACACATAAGCAGAATGTATAGAGAAAATCAAAGTAATTTCAGATGCTTATGATAGGCATACTTCCACCAGTCTCCAAAGCTCTCACTATTTGACAGACATGAACATTTGCAACTACACTTTTCCAGATCAACTGCCTTTGAATGATTTTCAGAACTGCGAGCCATTACTAAATGCCAAGGGAAGAAATTAAGCAAAGAAAAATTGGACAGACTCTCAGGAAAAGTTTCCTAATTGTGAAATTTATTAAAATGTGAAATAAATATCCTCTCAGGGAGAGGATGGATGCCCATCTCTGAGGCTTTAAAAATAGGGCTGGACCAGCTCTTAGAAAAGAGATTTGAGGGCAGAATTTATTACTGGCAAGGAAGTGAGCTGGATGACATAATGGGTCTTTTCCCTTGCTCATACTAATGCTTCTTTGATGTTTTCATTTAAGTGGTAACTAAGTTTCAAAAACAGATATTTGAAGGCAAGGAGTGGACTCAGGTTTCAATGAAAACTTCACCAGAGAAAGTCAGAGATAAAGGCCCAATTGATTGTGCATTGGGCTTAACTTTTATATTTGACCATGGAAGACATTTAGATGGCCACCTAATGCATTTCCTGGCACACTCCCATTGTTCTTAGTCTTCTTTATATGTTTATCTTGCTCATTGTGGGCTTCTGCTTGTCAGAAAAGTAAATATTTTTCTGTGACTGTTAAAGCTAACCATGGTGTATGCAACTGCATCCTTTGCATTTGTACAAGGCTGCCAGCCTTCTGTTTTTTCCTGCCTGCTTTGTGTGCATAGGCATAAATCCAGTGAGGCTGGGTTGAAGTATTAAGATGATGGGAGAGAGTGAGATAGATCTGAATTGTCACCATCCACAAAGCAAAGGAAAAGGCAGCTTTCCGGGTGGTACAGTGGCCTCTGTGGAATGGTATCATTTTTCTCCTTTCATCTGGTATCCAGTAAGAGAAAGTGTGAAGGATTTGCACATGAAACATTTCCACAATGGATCTCAAGTTAGTGAATAAAAATGTTATAAGTGGGGAATTCCTGTTGTGGCTCAGTGGTTAACAAACCCAACCTGGTGTCCATGAGGACACAGGTTCAGTCCCTGGCCTTGTTCAGTGGGTTAGGGATCCTGTGTTGCTGTGGCTCTGTGTAGGCTGACAGCTACAGTTCCGATTTAACCCCTAGCCTGGGAACTTCCATTTGCCACAGATGCAGCCCTTAAAAAAAAAAAAAAAAAAAAAAAAAAAAAAAGACCAAAAGACAAAAAAAATGTTGTTGGTGGGATATTGCTGAATGTAAAGGCCTATCCTCTGGTTTAAAAAAAATATTTAAATGTACAGATCACCTTATTGATTTCTTGTCTTAGGCCAGCTGTGTATGGAGGTTCCCTGGCAGTCATTGATCTGTTTCTTATTCTTTATGAGTAGATATAGGAATGAAATAATGTAAAGACTTGAAATTTAATATACTCATGAATCTCAGTTTAATTCTCTTACTTATTCAATAATTAGAATTAGGATCCTAGCAAAATTATTTTGGATATTTCCAACTAGGTAATGTAAAATTAACAAAAAGGCGTTTATAATGAAATCACTTACAAAGATATATTATTGTTTAGTTATTTTTTACATCTAGGAGAATCATAATGTGTATACATGTTTCTACTATCACTTGCAGCTCAATAGAACCCTACATTTTTTGGAATTTATAAGATGAACAAATGCCTATCTCATATTTCCTTTCTTAGAGTTCCAGGATCAGAAGAACATCTATCACAAAGCAATACAAATAAGTGGTAGCACATAGTATATATATTTATACAAAGAAGTGAACACCTATTTTATATGGCAACAGTCTAAATATAACATGGCTTACTAGTTTGGAGTAGGGTTAAACATATAAAATACATTATAAATTCTTATCTCTCCCAAATTTTTCCATCACACCATTAAGAATTCCCTAACCCAAAGACCAAGATAGAAAATATTTTTTTCCCATGGACTGGGGTTACTCCAGAGTATGACTTTAAGTCCAGATTATTTCAGACCCCCGTAGATCTTATCTGATCCTTGGTACAAAACCTAGCCAAAATACTTTTTCTGACAACAGGGTTGAAGTTCAGGATAGAAATGTAAATCTATTCAGACACACCAAGGACCAAAGAAATCACATGGAAGAGATAGGGAATGGAGCTGCCAGCGGGACAAAATGAAAAGATTGAGGCTGAGGAAAGGCACAAAAAGGAAAAAAATATAGACTAGTTGGGGCAGTATAGACTTATCAGACAAGCAGGAGTTCTCAAGTTATAAATTGCTTAAAGAAGTTATTGCAGTATCTTTATATACTAGAAAAAGGAGCATATCTGAGCTCAGGATGACCTGAATTTAAATCCTAGCTCTGTTTCTCACTGTGGGATGATGGGTAAGTTACTTCTTTGCTTCAGCCCTCCAGTTCTGTAAAAATTTGAATTGGACATCCAGCTGCACCTTAGCTTTCAATTTTAATCTGTTGTGCCTCCGTGCTGGGTTTAATTAAGAGAGTCAACAATGGTGATATAGAAAGACCATTTGTGTTGGGGTGTACCCATTGGAATATGTCTAATTCTTAGTAATTCCGTAGGAACATGGAATGTGAATGGCATAATTGTGGGCTGTGAGAACAAGACTCAAGATGTGAGGCAAGATCCTAATTTTCAAATAGAAACATGAATATTTCTCATTTGATTAAACTCCTGCTGTACAGAAAGCATTGGCTTGAACATTATGAGCTCTAGCATACAGGAGAAGAACTGAATTAGAAAGAAATAGACTTTAGACTGAAGGAGATATGGAAATGGTGGGCTAATAATGCTTTCTAGGGCTATTTAATTTGAACTAATCCAGTGAAAATATTGGTAGTTAGGAGAGTCTTCTGAGTTAAAAATGGCTAATTTTTCCCTTATTTCTTATTTATATCATTTTATTTCAGTTGATTTTCCAAACCAGGAAATATTTCTAATATAATTGATTATAACAAAAGATGGAAACAGTATTGGTTATCCTGACTCATTTTCTAAGGAAGGTATTTCTTAACTAAACTATACCTATGTACTTGTCTGTACCTAAATTAACAAATTAATATTTTTATAAAAGTCCATACATCCTAGCTTTCTATCAGTTATGTTCAAATGTGTCGTTTACATCAGCTGATTAGAACATGGTTATCAGAGCCCAGATATGGTTCCAGTGAATTCTCACTAATTTCCCAACTAAAGCACTGCTTACACTACTGGCCTGCCAGAGTGAGGGCAGAATGTTATGAATGATTTTTCCCCCAGAGGGAACAATGGTATGTTTTCTCAGTTAGCTGTTTTGAGAGGTTTAGTTCAATGGACATAAGCTTTAAGAGACATGTTTTGATTATATCCTAGCTGTGATTCTATAGCATCTTCTTTTAGAATTTGGCACTGATGCAGAGTTTCAATATAGGTCAATAAGGGCTTAGAGCTAAAACTTGACATTTGTTGTAGTGACATTGAGGTGGGATTTGTTACATTCCCTTTACAACTCATGGTCTCAACAATTCTTTTGAATTCTCTGGCTTCCTTTATTTAGTTAGAAACATTTTCCAGCTGGAAGATATATACAGTGACTTTTACATGTCATTTTGCTGGTTTCTAAACATAATGGTCAGGCTGATGTCTATGATACAGTTTATTTAGTCTTTTCCTTTGAATCTGTATCTTGTTTTTTGCCTGTCTTGTCTCCTAGCTCAGTGGAACAAAAAAACGTCCTGGCCAGCTTCCATCTTGTGAAACAGCTGCTTTTGGCTCTGGGAACCTCTAAAGTGGGGCTCGGCAATAAAATGGAGCTTACTACTCCTAAGACTTGAACTCTCCTTTGCAATCAATAGGTTAAATGAACTTTAATTGAGAAAAACCAAGTTGAATGCAATTTAACTTTGTATTCCTTATCTTTACTGACGTTGCTGACCCACTTGATACTGTTGACCTAGCTCTCCTTAAAATTGTTTTTCTTTGGCTTTTATAACTTTGCTTCTGCTTGACTTACTGAAGATTCTTTTTGTGGGTTTGCCTAACCAGAAAAGTGTATTCTCTGCATTTTATTCTTCTGTGATATCTTATTTAGCTTCATGCTCTATGCTTTAAGTCAGTGGTTCTCAAACTCTAAGCTAGTGGCTTTCAAATTTGGCTGTATATCAGAAACTCTACAAGACTTTCGAAATACAGATGCCTGGGTTACTGATCTCAAAGTTTTGAGTCATTGTTTTGGGAGTGGAAACCAGTATCTGTATTTTAAAAATACTTCAGATGATTCTTATGAGCCTTCAGTTTGAAAATCACTAACCTTATAAATAATCTATACTCCCAGCCAAGTACGTCAGTGATTTTTGAGTCTTTTCTGATCTGTGGCTTCTTTCCTGAGCTTGACCCATACTTCAGATTTTCTATGAAACGTCTTCACATAGTTTATCCACAGTTATTTCAAAGTCATTATACTTAATCCTGCCTCTTCCATTCACAATCTACCTCTTCTTTCACTCTTACTTCTGATAATGCCACCCCCTGGACCAAAGGGAAAACCTTATCCATGCTCAGCTTTTTGCTTTCCTCAGTCTTGTTCTTTCCATCAATCTTCATGACATAGCTGTGGTGATTAATTTTATATGTCAACTTGTCTGAGCCACTATGACCGTTTTTGGAAGAGATTGAATTTAAATAGGTGCACTTTGAGTAAAGCAGATGGTCCTCTGTAATATGGCTTGACCTCATCCAATCAGTTGCAGGCCTGAATAGAACAAAAAGAATGACCTACCCCAAGTAAGGGACAGTTTTACCAGCAGATAGCCTTTGGACTTGAACTGTAGCATTGGCTCTTCCCTGAGTTTCTAGCATGCTGGCCTAACCTGCAGATTTTAGACCTGCCAGCCTCTACAGTTCTACAATCCAATTCTTTAAAATGAACACACACACACACACACACACACACACACACACACACACACACACTTCTGTAGTTCTACAGTTAACTTCTGTAGAACTAACTATTGGTTCACTTTCTCTGGAGAACCATGGCTAATACACAAACTTCAGATCTCTATCTTAAATCTAGTTCTTCCTTTCATTTCCGCTGTTTCTCCTTAGCTTTGGCCTCCATCAACTTCTGCCTGGGATGACCCTAACTAGCACCTCACTGTTAGCAGCCTCACTTCCATCCATCAGTTTTCCACACTGTCTTGAACATGATTTTTCTAAATCAATGTCTCTTTATATTGTTATCCTGCTAATTAGAAATCTTGAGTCTTTAACTGTTGTTTCCTGAAGGATTAAACTCTAAATCTTTCGCATGTGGGGCACTTAACAGCATTTTACATCTGTGCTTAAGCGTCAGCCCTACTCAATTGTTAACCTCTCTCTGCCTATACCAAGACACACACACACTTTTTCAGCCAGGAAACCATTTGCATCCTCTTAACTTGCAATGCTTCTTCTCAACCCAAGGACTTTGTGCCAATTTTTTTTTCTTCTCCTTGGAATGCACTTCTTCTACTTCCAGTCTATACAGTGAACCCTCTCTCATCTTTCAGACCTAGCACGAATATCTCATTTCCTTGGACATCTGCTTCCAGGAGTTAACCAGACAACAATTGGCTTTTTTTACTTCTGTGCTCCTGCAGCACATCTAAGAGCATGATTGGACTCAGAGGCTGCCATTTATTGGGCATTTACTAAGCATGAGGCTTGCATGATCTCATTTAGTCCTCATTACCATCCCCCCTTTAGGGAAAAGCTTTGGAGTTTTATAGTGACTTGATCAAGATCACAGAGCTGGAAGGTGGCAGACATAGAATTGAAAGACTCCTAAGTCAGAATTCTAAATCAACACTCTAGACTGACCCTATCGCTGTTTTATTGTGTCCACTCTATTCTGCTTATAATTGTTTATGTATAGCATGTCTTCTGACCAAATTACAGGATTCCTCCTATATCACCAAATGTCTGGCAGAATAAATGAATAATTAGATTAATGATAATATATGGTGGTATTGACAGATTTCTACAATCTCTATGAGAGTTTTCATGTATTTAACCATACTTTATAAACTTTAAGAGTTATGGATATAAGTGAATATCTGTGTGTTAAATTATGTTTTATTTTTATTGACTTAAAATCACATTTTATAGACAGAAGGAACCTTTACAATCATTTGACATATTCACCCCTTGTATGTATTTGTCAGCTGGAAAGTGGAAAGGGATTATTCAAAGTAATAGCTAATATATGGTAAATCAAAGCAAGAATACCCAAGTTTTCAATGTCTAGGTTAAATTATCTTCTAATTATAGTTTTAGAAATGTGTTGCATTCCTCAAAGTATTTTGGGCCTTAGTAATATACTGCTTCAAATATTAATGTTAAAAAGTACTCTAATATCAGAATTACCGTGGTGGCGCAGCGGAAACGAATCCGACTAGGAACCACGAGGTTTCGGGTTTGAGCCCTGGCCTCACTCAGTGAGTTAAGCATCTGGCATTGCCATGAGCTGTGGTGTAGGTCACAGACATGGCTCTGATCTGGCATTGCAGTGGCTCATGGTGTAGGCCGGTAGCAACAGCTCTGATTAGACCCCTAGCCTGGAAACCTCCATATGTCTCAGATGTGGCCCTAAAAGGAAAAAAGAAAAAAAAAACAGCAGCACAAAAGTACTCTATTATATCACCTTTATGTACATTTATTTTGTTATACAGCACCTATAAAAAAGAAAAATTTAATTCAAAACATATATTTCTCACTAAAATCTACTTCAGAATTACCTTTTGGGATTTTTTGTTAAATATCACTTTTTGAATGTGAAGGAAACTACTTGAGTCATATCATACCAAAATTAGAAGAAGCTCATTTAAAATACATTTTTAAATAGCTAAGATCAAGCTTGTTATTCAGTTTAAGATATTGTATAATCCCTCTAAAGTTTAAAACTCTCCTAATTTCAGAATATTTACCATATGGCTAACTGATAAGAAAACAGTTCCCACTTCACTCAAGAAGTCAGCCACCTACTATTAAAAACCTTCCCTTGCCACAGGTTGAGGGAAAGCCAAGCCTCCTGTCATGCTTCCAGGCCAGAATACGCCAACCAAAGTAACTAGTTCCTCCTTTAAGCTTTAAATGTTAGTCTACCTTCCAATGGAAATCCATAAATTTTTTTCCCTTCCAAAAATACCAGTCACAAGTATCAAATCATTCTGTTCATTTCCAGTGCTGGAATTCTTTTAATTTCCTATGGCATGGGCATTTACTCTTCAGAAGGCATAGGGAGGAGATGGTGATCGCCTAATGAAAAAACCCAAGTTAGAGCATTTCCCATGTATATATTGATTGCAGCAATCTCTAGGCTTCAGGTATTAATAAGAGATGAATAGACCTGCCAAACTGGAGGCCCCCAAATCACATTTCTCTTACTTTTTTTTTTTTTCATTTAAAAATTCCAAGGTATACATGGAAGGATCTCTCTGGCCTAACACAAATCCCAAGAGAAAATGTTGTTGTTGGAAGTACTAGTTTTTGTTTTTTCACCACCCCATACATGATTAGACAAAATCTTTTCATTATCTGTCTTGCAACACATAAAAAAATTTTACATTTCCCTTTATTTCTAAGTCCACCATTTTTCTAGAGCACCAGACGTATGAAGTATTTAGCCGTATTTTATTTGTGTTCATTTATTTGGTTAAAATAAAAACTGAGAAGGAACCTCTGAGTTTTCTTTCACAGCTGTGGTTAGAGAAACATGAAAATCTGAAGCAATTAAATTTATAGACCTGTAAATCACATTCCATTTTCAGAGTCTGAAAAATTATAGAGATTAGGAAGCTTGGCAAAGAGAAGTTCATTACTCTTTCACATGGACATTTGTTTAGTTGGTCTACTTATGTTATCACAGAACTTTTGGGGGTGCCCTAATGAGTCACTCAGATGACTTTATACTCACACATCACTTTGGGGAAACAAAGATTAACAACAACAGGTGTTACTGGTGTGAGATATTATGCAGGCTGAAAATACAGCCCTATATCTTTGGAAATATTTGACTCCAAAAATATATGTGAAAAACAGCCCCCAAATGTTTCTGTGCTCCAATTTGATTTTATTTTAGAATTGCTTATGTTACTAGGATTTATGAGTATTACTTCCCCAAAAGAATGGCATATCTTTCAGCTTGCAGTGTGTACTTTAATGGAAATAGTGTGCTTTTATGGAATAAAAGTTCTCTGAAGCCCTGCCTAAGACTGTTTCAAACCAGAACCTCTACATTGTGTCTGGAAAATCACTAAAAGAGAAACAGACAGAAAAAAAGCAAATCTGTTTTTTAAATCTTCTTTTTGAAACTTCCTGTGTGACTTACTTGCTAGGATTTTTATTCCATGGTATCTGTAAGATATCAGTGATTTGCATTTGGAAAGTTATCCTGTGAATTATTTATATCCCATATCTCTGTCTCAGTTATGTGTTCAACAGCTGCATCCCACATGACTATTAAAGGAGCTGTCAAAAAGCAGAACATTTACAGATAAAGACTTAAAAAACTAGAATCAAACCTT
Source organism: Phacochoerus africanus (assembly GCF_016906955.1). NCBI lineage: Eukaryota > Metazoa > Chordata > Mammalia > Artiodactyla > Suidae > Phacochoerus > Phacochoerus africanus. The sequence goes on along the minus strand of NC_062553.1, from coordinate 100,106,631 downwards.
AATTACCCAGTGAAAGTCATGATGTTTTGAAACAACGGATATTTCTAAATATTTCACACTCGTAATCTTTCAGTGATTTCATACAGAAGTTGTACCTTTCAAACTAAGTTTAAATTAGGTAATTAAGTGTAGCTGCTATTCCCCTTGATACAACTGTGGAGAGGCAGGGTGGGCAGAAGCCTTGGGTTATACTGGATGGCATAACCTAAAACATACTATAGCTGTAGATAATATGAATGTTCCTCAGAGATTTTCTTCATTATCCTTTAGTTTAAAAATACTCATTTCAAATGCACATTGTTTTCATTTTTTATTTCTTATTTTAATTTTAATTTTTTTTGATTTTTTAGTGCCACTCCTGTGGCATATGGAGGTTCCCAGGCTAGGGGTCAAATTGGAGCTGTAGCTACTGGCCTACACCTCAGCCCCAGCAATGCCAGATCTGAGCTACATCTGTGACCTACCCCACACCTCACAGCAACGCTGGATCCTTAACCCATTGAGGGAGGCCAGTGACCGAACCTGCATCCTCATCAATACTAGTCAGAGTTGTTTCTGCTGAGCAACGATGGGAACTCCATACATTGTTTTTAGATCAAGCCAAATTCTACTTATTTTATACATTCTCATGTATTTACTGAGAATCATAGATTCTTATATTTGTTACACATCTTTTTTAGAGTTATCCCAGTAAGTTATCAGCTAACTGTTCTTCCAGGCATGAGATTTTCATCAACTGATAAACCTGATCATTCCTGGGAAGAATAATTTAACCTCAGAACCTACTGTCACAGCAGGTTAAATTTATGATTAACAAGTCTAAAGAATTTTTTTCTCAACCTTAAAAATAAATATTCATGATTAGTTGAATTAAGCATAGCCTTCCTTTTTTTACATTATAATGTTCCGTATTTATCATTCTTTATATTACATCATGTAAAATATATACTATTAAATGAATCCAGTAAGTTACATTGTACACAGTTATAGAATTATAATTTAGAAATACAATTAACCTTTTTTTTTTCCTTTTGCCCCCATGTAACCTAATTATAGTACTTACCCCAGGAGGGGCAATTCGAAGTGAAATATGTCATGTCAGTTTTCTGTTTTGTAAATCATTTGTATCCATTATTTTTTTATAAAGTAGGAAGTTTGGTTTAGATTCTTCCTATTTTCTGAATTTCTTTTTACTATCACCATTTTTCAAAGAATATTTGGGAATTTTGCTTCTCAAAATTCCTTCCTTCCTGTTCTATTTTTCCCTGTCCCCAACATCAGATAACCATAATTTATTTTGCTTTACTGAGTAGATTCAAGATTTGTCTTTCTCAACTAATAATTAATAATAATAATAATCATTAGTTGAATGCATCCTGTGTATTAATGTCTGTCATGTATTGAGAATCTAAGACATTTAAGTTTGACAAAGCCAGGTACTTTCCCAAATTAATGCCCAATAAATCAGAGAATATACTTGACTGAGACAAAGGAAATAAACACAGATTACATTCTACTTCAGACTATGGGATGGTGGTATTTCCTTTGTAACTCCCTTTTAGTTCTTATTAAAGAAAATTAAAAGGAAGATGTAATTAAATATTAAAATATTTTAATGTTTAAATGAACTTTGCCATGTGGGTAAAATGCAGTTGACATACAGTGTTGTGTTAGTTTTAGCTATATTATATAGTGATTTGACATTTACATGCATTATGAAATGAACACTACAATGTCTAGTAACTATCTATCCCCAAACAAAGTTATTAGAATATTACTGACTATATTCCCTATTGTTGTATATTATATCTCACTGCTTATTTATTTTCTGACTGGAGGATTGTACCTCTTATCCCATTCACCTCTTCCACACACCCCCACCTCTCCTCCTTTCTGGCAACCACCCATTTGTTCTCTGTATGTGTGAATCTGTTTTTGTTTTATTTTGCTTTGTTTTTTAGATTTTACATGTAAAAGAGGTCATAGAGTATTTTTCTTTCTCCTTTTGACTTATTTCACTTAGCATAATACTGTCTAGATCCATCCATGTTGTCATAAGTGACAAGATTTCAACTTTTTAATGGCTGAGTAATAGTCCAGTGTATATAGGCATAACTGGGAAATATTGTAGATTTGGTTCCAGACCACCACAATAAAGTGAATATTGCAGTGAACAAGTCAGAGACATTTCGGTTTCCTAGTGCATATAAGGTTATAGTTACACTGTACTGTAGTCTATTAAGTGTGCAATAGCATTATGTCTGAAAAATTATATACTCTAATTAGAAAAATATTTTATTGCTAGAAAATGCAGACTATCCTATCAGGCTTCAGGGAGTCATATATAATATTTTTGTAATAAGAACATCAAGGATCACTGATCACAGATCACCATAACAAACACCATAATAGTGAAAAAGCTTTGAATACTGTGAGAATTACCAAAATGCAGAGACTCAAAGTGAGCGAACGCTCTTGAAAAAATGGTGGCTATAGACTTTAATGCAGGTAACACAAACCTTCAATTTGTTTTCTAAAAAAGCATTATCTGTGACATGGGATAAAGGGAGAGCAATAAAACAAGGTGTGTCTGTGTATATCCCACATCTTTATCAATTCATCTACTGATGAACTTAGGTTGCTTCCATGTCTTAGCTATTGTAAACAGTGCTGCAATAAACATTTGATAATCATATATATTTTTCCACCTAGTGTTTTTGTTTTCTTCTGGTAAGTACCCAGAGGTAAAACTGCTGAATCATATAGCAGTCCTATTTTTAATTTCTTGAGGAACCTCCATACTATTTTATTGCCGTTATGAAATGCCAACCTAATGTGTTCCTGGAAGATGATGTTTTCCTCTACATTTTCAAGTATCTATGAAAAAAATCTTCCCTTACAGTTGTCTATAAAGGCAGTTTTATTCATGTGGATGCTAGGAGTTAAACAACTAATTGACACCTACTAGTGAATGTTTTGTGGGAGGGGCCAGAGTGTAAATCATCAAGCGAAGTTTTCCCATTTTTCTTGCTTTTTTTCTTCCTATATAAGATTCACAATCAATCTGTCAGAGATTCAGATGAGTTGTCTCTCAGTGAAGGATTTCCCAATCTATTCAAGTAAAATTAATTATTTTTCTTCTGTTTCACTGAAGTTAGTAGAGGCACTATTTTTATAAATTTACTTTTGTATGGGATATTGAAAAAAGAGAACATTCATGGAAGTTCTGATATATGATAGTTTCTGTAATCTACTAATATTCCTGAAAAAAACCCTTAGTACCCTTTAATTGAGCTCTTAGTACCTGATGAGGCAAATAGAGCCACAGCAGGGTTTCTAAATGCTGAAGAAATGAGGAAAATGGGAGCCAAGGTGCTTAAAGAGTGAGGATGAGAGGTCGGGCAATAGCCTGAGGCTGCCCTGGAAGGTAGAATGGTTGCCATGGTATCTAGTGATGTGCTGGGATGGCAAAACTCAGAGAAGTCTGGTTGGGGGTTAACTTTATACAAATACTCAGCTACACACACACACACTCACACACACACACAAACTGGTAGCTCTAAATAATTTCATTAATTGTCCTGGATGGATTCACTCATTGTGAATAAATTCAGGAAAGGTGGAGGAATCTCAACTTCTCCACCCAGGGCTTTTCAAAGAGGATAAAAGTCATAAAGAAGTTTGAATACATGCAGAACCTTAGAGCCCTTTTAGATTAGACTAGAGAGCATTACAGTGAAGCATGCACTTTTTTACTCTCAATATTGGTTGAAGTTACTTGGTAAGATATTGAGAATGACGTTGCTTAAAGTGTGGCCTTGAATCCCATGATTTATTTGATTTTAAATCTTTTTTCAGGAGTTTTCCTGTGTGCCATCAGTGTACTTGCCACTTTTTAGAATATATTAAGACAGTGTCCTTGTCTGATTTCAGCAATCTGTCTCACACAATTAGTTGTAATTTTTACTTCCCGTTATAGAGCCATGGCTTACTTTTCCACATGAGTGTCTAACTGAACTGGACATTAAAAACTGATTCTTATTGAGCGGCACAAAGCAATGTTGAGAGTTATTTTGCAGCAAAGCACTGGTGATGTTGACTTTATTTATTGCTCAACCACCTTAACGTATAATTCAGTATGGTCAGTTATATAAAGATCAGGGCAAGAGCTGTAGACAGACTGCTTGATTCTCCTGACCACAAGAAATGGACATGCATTTTCAGTTCCAATAAGCATTTAACATCTGCATGTTAGGACCTTTCCAAAAACCTGACAGAAATGTCATCAATGAAACTGAGAAGAAAATATTTCTGACAGACTTTTTCTTTGGCTTTCCTAGTAGTCCATTTGCCAAATTTATAAAGAAAAAAAAAAAAAAACTCGCTTTCCTGTACTTTGCAGATATTTACTTTAAAAAAAAAGTGAGGAAATCTGGGATCAGTGGCAGAAGATGGGATTGCAAAATGAGCTGCTGTAGTAATCAAAACTAAAGAATAACTTATATCCTTGGCTACCACCATCGCCTAGAGTACTGATTTGGCTCTGAAATAATAAGAGAAGTGAAGTGATGTGTTTTTAACAATATCTAAAATTCTCTGAACTACTCAACAACTGAAAATGTCAAGTCAATATCTTTCAGGGCAAAAGTTTAAGTAATAAATATACATATGTATTTTTAATTCAGGATACAGCATTGAAAAATTGTTCTTCATCTTAATGAGATGGACCTGGTCCTTTTTAAAAAGGAAACTCTGGTTTCCTGTTATATACTGTGTCTAGGCTCTTAGGGTGAAAGTTATTTATTAGCTTAACCACATAACCACATAGCTATATTACCCTATAGTCCCTGCTGTTAGGCAGCTGCCACACAGCTATTAAGTTTCAGAGCTAGAATGTGAAACCACGTCTTATTTAACACCAAAGTCCTTCTTGATGACTGCACCATTCTGATCCATAGGAAAAAGTGAAATGCGTGTGCTAAAGTGTAATGAGAGCTGGGGATGATGTATGTTGATCAATAAATAGCTTATCAGCAGAATCTTCCACTTCTCCTTTGACATTCTTCCCATTCACCCAGGTTCCTTTTGATTATTTCATTACACTGCAGCAAAGAATAGGCTTATAAATAGGTGCATAAACTTATTTCACCTTTCTGTTTATTTGTAATTGTTAATTATGAAAATTTAAACCATATCAAAAAAAAGAACAATTATATAATGAACTCCCAGGTACACAGCTTCCATAACTACCAACTCATGGTCAAGCTTCCCTTCATATTATTTTGAAATGAATCTCAATGTATTATTTCATCAATAAACATTTCAAGTTGTATCTCTAAAGTAAACAATTTAAAATAACTATAATAATAGTAATGTTAGCCCAAATAAATGAATATTATTTCCTTAACTCATCAAGTATCTTGTCAGTGTTCAAATTCCCCTGATTGTCTCATACTTTATTTTCAAAAGTTGATTGGTTTGAGACAGGATCCAAATAAGTTTTATATCTTACTATATTACTATTGGTTTATGTCTTAAATCTCTTTTAATCTGTAGCTTCCTCCTTAATCTCTCATATTCCCAGTTCTCAGTCTCTCTCTTGCTCCCTTTCTCCCTTACAATTTATTTGTTGAAGAAACTGGATGAGACTTGTCCCATAGTCTGTACTTTATTGCTTTCCCATGGTGTTTCCTTGTTCCCATTATTTCCTGTAAATGGTCTCTCTTTCAGTGATTTTAGCAGTTACTTATAATAACCGTTTGGATCCATTAACTCATTAGCACTTGCCAATGGTGATACTCTACTTCTCTTGCTTTTTATCTTCACTAGGTGGTATGTGTGTATTTATGGTGTCTATGTATGTGTATAGCGTATCATGTAATGTACATAATACCATTAGGAGTTAAATAATGTTTGATGGTCTCTCTTGTATTGTGTGTATAATATATACACAGACACACACACACACATATATATAGTCTGTTTCTTACTATAATCTGTTGGAAATCACTCGTAGTATAAAAAGATATTCCATGTGAAACAATTCCTCAGTTATGTGTCAACTTGACTGTGCCAAGGAATGCCCAGATAGCTGGTAAAACATTACTTCTGGTATACCTGAGGGTTTGTCCCAAATAAATTAGCATTTGAATCCATGGACTGAGTAAAGTAGATTGTCCTTACCAGTCCACTTGGCCTCATCCAAACCTTTGAGAACGCAAATAGAACAAAAGGAAAGAGGAAGAGTGAACTTTTTCTCTTTACTGGAACAAGGATGTCCATAATCTCCTGACCTCAGACATCAGTGGCTCCTTTTGGTTCTCAGGCCTTTGGACTTCAACTGAATTACAGCACCAACTTCCCTTGTTCTCTAGCTTGTAGACAGCAGACCATGATATTTCTTGACCTCCATAATCACGTAAGCCAATTCCTACAATAAATCTCCTCTTATATAACTACATCTTTATCTGTTTGTATTCTGTTGATTCTGTTCTCTGGAAAACCCTGTGTAACAAATTTCTCATTTCTTTTTCTAATTGAACAGTACTCTATTATGTGGAAATTCCACAGTTCACTCAGTAGTACTCTGTGGATGAACATTTCAGTTGTTCCCAGTCTTTAGCTATTTCAAATAGCACAGCAATCAGTGGCCTTGTGCACTTAGTTCATTGTGTTCTGGCCAGTGAATCTGTAGGGGTGATAGTCTCAGAGATTTCTAAGTCAAAGAATAAATGCACATGTGTGACAGTCTGAGAATGACTCCCTCTGACACTCAAACTCTTATCTCCAGTAGATACATTTTATCCTCAGGGAAATAAACCCTTAAAATGAATGAAAGATCCCCTGGTATCTTCTTTAAACTAGTTTTTCAGCTTCAGTGCCATCATGATTCTCTTATTTTCTGCTCCAGCCACATTGGACTTCTTTAGTTCCTCAAAATGGTCTGTTACAGAGTTCTTTTAACTAGTTTTTCACTTCAGTGCCATCATGATTCCCTCATTTTCTGCGCCAACCACCCCACACTTCTTCAGTTTCTCAAAATAGTTTGTTACAGCGTTCAGAGAGTAAAGCTCTCCTCTCCTCCCTCATGCCTAATTAACTTCTACTCTTCAAACAGAGCTCAGCGTAAAATTGGCTATTTCAGGGCAGCATCCTTGACTTCGAATCTAGACTAAGTTCCTGCTTTATTCATGCTTACAAAACCATGTTCCTTTCCTTCATATAACTCAATTTCTAATTATATATCCAATTTTGTGATTACCCATCTCCCAGTCATAAGCTTCTGGAAAAACCATAATTTTGCCTGATTTTGCTTACCCGGAGGAAGTTTTCTGTATTGAACATTATTGGCACTTGATAAGTATTTCCCAAAGAAATGAAAAAGTATAACAAACACTTGTACTTTAGCACTGGTGATCTCATGTTATCAAAAAAAAAAAGTGCTTTGGGGATTTCCCATTGTGGCTCAGTGGGTTATGAATCCAACTAGTATCCATGAGGATGTAGGTTCCATCTCTCACTCAGTGGGTTAAAGATCCGGTGTTGCTGTGGTGTACGTAACAGATGCAGCTTTGATCCAAGTTGCTGTGGCTGTGGAGTAGACTGGCAGCTGCAGCTCCAACTCGACCCCTAGCCTGGGAACTTCCGTATGCTGGAGGTGTAGCTCTAAAAAGAAAAAAAAAAAGTGCTTTCACATTACCATGTTGCTAAGGTGTCCATGATTACAGGCTTGGTTCATTTTACTAGTAATTTCATAGACATTTATTCTTTCAATGAAGATTTATTAACTACTACTATAAATAATGAATACCAGAATCATGATGACTAGACCATTTTCTTACTGTCAAATTTACAATCTATAATATGTAGTGATAAGAATAATGCAGACATTTAAAGTGATTTGGAAATAAATGCTAGGTAAGTACAGAGTACTCTGAGAGTACAAAGGAAGTACATTCTACCCTGGGTATGGTAGGCGGGGAAAGGGTAGATGAGTAAATTCTAAAGAATGTGAAGGAATTACCAAGGTAAAGAGGAGGAGGAGAGGTGTTGTAAACATCGGATAGTAAAAAAGGCACATTGTACTTTTGAAAAGGAGCAAGTGGTATACCATTTATTGTATGAGATAAGAAATTTGAACTGAAAAACAGGAGCTGTGTTAATAACATAGGCACTTTAGAGTTTTATTCTGTGGTAACTGATGAATTTGATATGAGAACTTGCACTCAGCTATTCTGGAATATGTATATGTCTAAGGTCCAAAAATCTTAAAGTATGACATGAACAGACAAATCCCAACTGTCCATATGCCTTATTCTTATACCACTTTCACCATCCCCGTATTGATGTAACATAGAGAAAAGGTAAATAAATAAAAGATGAATTCAATGTTGTTGTTTCTGGTGTAGACAAACTGCTTTCAGGGCCATATACTTCTTGGAAGAAGAAATAGTATAACTTTCAACTTGAGAACAAGAATTGTGTCAGATAGCATTATATATCTTTCATTGTCAGGTGTGCACATAGCGCATACAAACTTTAAAAATCAGCTTTAACGTGTTAGAAGGCTGCATGGCCCATTTTTATCACCCTTACTTAAATTCTTATGACAATAGAAGTAGCAAGACAGGGCAAAAAATGTTCTTCTGGTGACCATATATACTGTTGATAAGACCATAAGAAAACAACAAATACATTTTAGATAAGAGTACAAAAAGAAAGTGAGAAATTTGGAAATATCTAGAAGTCATGGGTTCCAGGATTATTTTTGTTCAATTTCAACTTGAACATCATACCTTAGTCTAGAGTTCTAAATGATGAGACAATGCCAAAGGATTCTGAAAGCTCAGAAAGGTCATCTCTTGGTTTTTAAAATTCCTGGAACAGTTTGAACCCAGTATTACAAGATTGCATAACCTCTAAGTTCTTGTGATTTACTCAAGGCAGCATAGAAATACTGAAAGATCTAAAATGTAAAAATTCTCTTTTGCATCTCTTGAAGCATTCCATAGAGTCATCGTAGTTTCCAGGGAAAAGAAATATGCATGTGAACAAGAATCTTTAGCAATTGATTGCATTTATCAAAACTATCTGGTCCACAGAGAAACATCCTGTTGTTATGAGATCATTGCACAAGTCCTCTGAATGTAAGTTTGCATCTGTTAGAGGGAATGAGGCAGGTTTAGCAGTGACCTTGACCTGGTGGTTTTCAGTACATGGTGCACAGCTGTAGGCATATCCTCCAAGTTTCCAATTTGTCATTGATTTCTTTTTGCCAAATACAAGATGTAGTTGTGATAATTTATCAGCCTGTAATAATAACCAGTAAACACCTTAGGACAATAAGAAAAACACATCACTTTTAATGAAACTACACCACCCACTCAAAAAAACTTGTTTAACTTGTGACTTCATAACTTCATTTAGTTGAATTACAATTGTGATGTAAAATTAATTTCATGAAAGAGAATATAAGATGTGATTTCACCAAACTTTAGTATTTTTATTTGGAGAACATGAGACACTTCTCACTGAGGTGTTAGGAGTGTGGACTCTGGAGACAGCAGACCTGCCTTAGGGACTTGACTTTGCACTTTGCTAGAACTGTGATCTCGAGCAAGAACCTTGACATTGTTCCCAAGTTCTTTGTGTCCTGGTGAGCAAAACTGAGAAGAATAGGTTTCTTGATTGTCTCAAGAAACATACCGCAAAATTTCACAATGATCATAAAAATATGTCAGAGTACTTTAAGAAGAGTGAATGTTCTCATCTGTAATCTAATCATATAATAATTTACTACTATTAGGATTGGGGTAGGAAATAATAGACTTAGAACTAATATATTGAATGAAAAAATATATTCTCTTTTAAACATATAACTATGACTGTGCTAGTAACATGTGTATAAAAGTGGGACTTTTATTGTATTTAACAGAATTAATAAATAAAAGCTTACATCACTTTGAAGAAAAAAATACTTATTTTAAAAAGTGATAGAACACTTTTAAAGATTAAAATAAAAATAAATGGGTGCTTACATTTTATTTTCATAAACTAGATGCCAAATATAATTTAAATTGCTCTTAAACCAAAGAAAATCTTCTTAAGTATATGACTAACAAATTCTTTTATTTCAAAAGGAAACTTTTATAGTAATAAGATTATATACCTAAAACTATTGCTATTTTTTAAGGCTTTGCTCCTGATAATTATTTATATGCAGCTGCAGCCAAGGTTAATATTTTTAAGTCTGAAATGGGATGTACATTTAGGTTGCTTCAGGGTTATGTAATTCCTTATACATTCCACATTGATCAGATATGGGGAGAATTAAAAATGTTTTGACCATTGAGGAGACTAGACATTTTTAGCCAATCTATGAGCTAATAAAAAATGTCACTTCAGTAAGTATAATATAGTGTGTCTAACCTTTTCCCCTTAATCTCCAAATAAAATGCATTCTGCATTATACTTATAGGACAGACAAATGCAATGCAAAGTAAGAAAAACTGTTTAAGTATTCATGAAGCAAACCTGAATACTTAATTTTACATGTCAAAGATGAAAATCACAAGCAAAGTAAATGGTAGAAAATTACTTTATCATTTAAAATGTGTTGTATAACAAAGTCCAGCAGACTGTGACACTGTGAAAAGATTAGGGAAATCTGCCCTACTCCTCAAATGTTTAAAAAAAAAAAAGTCAGATGAAATGTAACCAAATTTAAAAATATCTATTTGAGCTGGGAAGTAAGACTATTGAATCCCTAAATTGTAGACCCCAAAGGGAAAGTAAGAGCTAAACAATGAGAAATACTTAGAGCCAAATATCCCAGCATTCATTATTCATTATTTGTTGATTTATTTATTTATTTATTTATTTATTTATTTATTTATTTATGTCTTTTTAGGGCTACACCCACGGCATATGGAGATTCCCAGGCTAGGGGTCAAATCAGAGCTCTAGCCGCTGGCCTATGCCACAGCCACAGCAACACCAGATCTGAGCTGCATCTGCAACTTAGACCACAGCTCGGGGCAATCCCGGGTCCTTAACCCACTGAGTGAGGCCAAGGATTGAATCACCATCCTTATGGATACTAGTCAGATTTGTTTCCACTGAACCACAAGGGGAATTCCTGTTATTTGTTGATTTTTTAATGATGGCCATTCTGATTGGTGTGAGGTGATACCTCAGTTGTACTTTTGCTTTGGATATATGGCCCATTTTTATCACCCTTAGTTAAATTTTGATGGCAATAGAGAGGAAAGATAGGGCAACAATTTCTACTGAAATCAGATAAACAAAGTATAGTCTTGAGCAGTGCTTCAGTCACATGCAGGTGTTCACAAATGTAAGTTCTGATTCTTGAGTCATGAAATATAATAGTCCTGATTTAGAATTCACTGTGTGTGTATAGCCTAGAGATAATGATTTTGCTGAATTTATGATCAAGAGCTAAACCTGGAGTCTATTTTTCCATGACACAGGAGTCAGAAAATCTTCACCCAGTATTGTCAAAATGCTTTAAGAAAGAGGAAGAGAGCTTGCCTTTTATTCAGGGCATGGCTGGAGAAAGAATTGCTCACCCAGGGAGAAATTAAAATCATTGCCAGGACTCTTCATGCAATGAAGTAACCTCAAGCTGAGTAATTAACATCAATAACCATAAAAACCCCACGTGTCCCAAAATGAAATATGTGAGGTCTTGAAAAAGACATTTATAAAATCACATTGTAGAAATGCCTCCCTATTCCAGAGAACCTGTAAATCCAACTATAAACTCTGAAGATGAGCTCAGTAAAAATTTTCAGTCAAGTGGACAATAGATACAAAATAGGAGAGTCCACAGAGAGAATTACAGATAATAGAGACTCTAAAATAAATTTCTACCAATTTTTCACAACAAGGCATAGAATCCATAAGGCAAAAAGACGGACATAGTGGAAAAATAACAGGTAAGTTTTCAAAAGAATTAAAACAAATGAGCAAAAATGAAAATATGGTCATTAAAATACATGAAATATTAAAGTACAGCAGAAGAGATGATGGGAAGAAAGGTCTGAAGAGATGTTGCAAAACACATCCTATACGGTTGGAAAATAAGGAAGAGAAATTAGGAGAAATAGAGGATAAAAATGGGTTGGCTGATACACATTTACTAAGAATTCCAAAGGGAGAGACATTGATTCCTAGATTTAAAACAACAACAACTAAGGCCCAAGAAAATTTAAAAAAAAATACTAAAATTACTACACTTAGATACCTCATAAGGATAGTAAATTACTGTCTTCATGCTTAAAAAAATATATATATTTTTTCTACTCATGGGCATATGATAAAAAAATACTGTAATGTGTATTTTAGCAAGAATGAATTAGAACTAGAAAGGAAGAAATAGAATATCAGAAGAAATATAAGCAAATAAATTGATAAAATAGGTTGGAAATTTTAAATAAGTATCAGAAAGAGGAAAGAAAACAGTGGCCTGCTAAACTTCTGGTTCAGAACATGATGTGATAGGTGGTATCCAGCTAGCTGCCACTGAAAACTGCTGTGAAAGGATGTGAGGACCTTGAAGAGAAACAGAAACAAGAGGATCCTGGATGTGAGGAAAGATGATAAGATTAGCTTTACATTTATACTGGCTTTTTCTCTCCTCTATCCCAGCCCCTTCATTGCCAGATTTGTCTGGATTGATTGTTTTTACATTACTCAGGGTTATAAAGTTTTTCTGTTTCATTCCATGACCCTAATTAATATTTCCATGCTTGATTGTTCCTTCCCTGGTCCTTCGTCTTTGGTCTTTTTGCAGGGGGTGGCTATTGCACATCAAAAAGACTGCATTGTCCCTCCCTTGGTTTCAGCTTTTCCCTTATAGTTATTTATTTCCCTTATAAGTTTTCTTTCTTCCTTCTTCTCTTTCTTCCTCCCTCCCTTTCTCCCTTCCTTCCTTCTTTCCTTCCTTTCTCTCTCTCTCCCTCTTTCTCTCTCCTTAGAATTTGACTAAATTTGACTTTCCCTGCCAATTCTTCCACTAAATCTTTTATTTCAGTTATCGTATTTTAAATTTTTACAATATCTTTTAACTCTCTAAAAAAATGTATTTTATCAAAGCAGTCTGTTCTTTTTATGTATTCAGTATCACCCTATATCTAAACAGAATTTTTAGGAGTTCCCACTGTGGCACAGTGGGATGGGTGGTGACCTTGCAGCACTGGGACACAGGTTTGATCCTTGGCCTGCACAGTGGGTTAAAGATATACCATGCAGCTTAGGTGGTGACTGAAGCTCAGATCTGATCCCTGGCCTGGGAATTCCATATACCATGGGGCAGCCAAAAATGAAAAAAAAAAAAAAAAGAATTTGTGAGTGTTTTTTGTATTCTCTAAAATCTGTTTACCTTAGCATCAGGTATTTGCTATTGTTGTTGCTAATTATTTATCCTTTTACTTTTTTGTTGTTGGTTTCCTCAACAACAAAAAGAGAGTCCATTAATTAGAGTTCATTCTTGGTGTCATACATTCTATGGGTTTTGACACATGTATAATGACATGTATCCACCATTGTGGTAACATGCAGAATTGTTTCACTGCCTTAAAAATGCTCTGTACTCTGCCTGTTCACTCCTTCCTCCCTAACTCTTGGCAAGTTTTTTTTACTGTCTCCATGGTTTTGGATTTTCCAAACTATCATATAGTTGAAATTATGCAGTATGTAGAATTTTCAGTTGACTTCTTTCACTTGGTAATTTGCATTTAAGTTTCATCCATGTCTTTTCATTGCTTGATGGCTCATTTCTTTCAGTGCTTAGTGGCTCATTTCTTTCAATGGTTAGTAATATTCCATTGTTTGGATATACCTCAGTTTATTTATCCATCCATCTTCTGAAGGGAGTCTTGGATGCTTCTAAGATTTGTCAGTCATGGAGAAAGATACTATAAATATTCCTGTGCAGGTTTTTGTGTGGATGTAAGTTTCTAATTCATTTAGGTAAATACTGAAGGGCATGAACACTGGGCCATGTGATAAGAATGTGTTCACATTTGTAAAAAACTGCCAAACTATCTTCCAAAGTGGTTGTACCACTTTGTATTTCCACCATCAAAGAATAAGACCTCCTGTTCTTCCACATTCTAAGCAGCATTTGATGATGTTAATGTTTGGATTTTGGTTATTCTAACAGATATATAGTGATATTTCACTTTAATTTGAAATTCCCTAATGTCATATGATATTGAGCTTCTTTTCATATGCTTACTGCCCATCTGTATATCTTCTTTGCTTTTGACCACTTTTGAAGTGTCAATTAATAAAGCAATATATTTTAACTAGATTTTTGAGATTTTTCACTTAAGATTGAGTATCAAATATATATTATTAAATTGCAGTCACTATAGTAACAATCATTGTTGCTATCTTAGCCTTAAATATCTTCAAAATAGAGAATATTTGATATCCTCCAAAATATAAAGGGTGATATGAATCACTCTTTGTATTTTTTTTGTTTTATTTTATTTTTCCTTTTCACGACTGCATCAATGGCATATGGAAGTTCCCAGGCTAGGGACTGAATTAGAACTTCAACTGCCAGCCACAGCCACAGCCACAGCCACAGCCACAATGTGGGATCCGAGCCACATCTGCAGCCTTCACAGCTTGTGGCAATGCCAGATTCTTAACCCACTGAGCGAAGCCAGAGATTGAACGCACATCCTCATGGATGCTAGTTTGGTTCTTAACCTGCTGAGCCACAAGGAACTCCTGAATTGTTCTTTTTATCTGTATATCTCTTTCCACTCTAGAATGCTTAATGACAAGTTCTTCCTTTTTATTTAAGGAAAAGTTAACATGGAAGAAATTTAAGAATACTACCAGATTCTTAAATCTGGTAGTAATGAGTGGAGGTGATGAATAGAAATGTTCTGAGTAGCTGACTAATTGGGTAGCTATTCTTTTTCACAGATAATTTATCAAGTACCTTTATTGAGGGGGAATGTATGTTCACAAAGAAAAAATCCTGTAGAATACTTATTCCATATATTTTTGGAAAGGATTGTTGAACTTGGCAAATATTTGCTTTTTTTTTTTAAGATACTAACATGTATCCCTACATCAGCCAAAGGCAGAGAATGATTAGACATTCCACTTAATACCTGTATTTATATCTTTCAAACTATGTTTCCAGTTTCAGTGTTTTAAATTAAATTAGGAATACAATGGATAAAGTTTATTTCTCATTTCTAATTTGATTTAACTGTTTGTGGTGATGATAATGATAATATTCACCATGGCATTAATTTCAAAGAAAATAGCTACTTATGTTCTTCCCCTGTTTCTCCAAAAGAAAAATGCCATAGATCCATATTACAGATTCAGTATAAAGTTCATCCTCAGTCTGTCATTCATTAAAATACACATCTCATTTTCAGAGTTGCATTTCATGAACAAATTTAACTTGTTTAACAGCATGCCCAATTCTGTCATACATAGTCATTGTATGGTATAGTCAATTTACATTTAAACATAAATCAATTTTAGGATGATAACTAAAGTTTCACTGTCATTAGAGGCAGATGGAAATTGAGGCAGTTGAATCAAGGAGAAAGGAGGCATTGATCTTGTGGCTGCACCATCCCTTGTCTCTAGTAATCCTTCTAACCCTGTTCTATTGGCTTTGAATAATCAGGCTTCAGGAGCATGAGATTATCCTAGTTAAAATAGAGCCTGTTAAATTGAATTATGACAGTATTTACTCAGAGCCTATTAAGAATAGTAGGAATGAGTGGCTATGGATTTGTTTATTCCAGCAGAGATGCTTTTTGAACGTGCAGGAAACTGCAAGTTCACTGGTAGAAGATCATCAGTGGTTAAAATGGGAAAGGATCCCTGTCTTAAACAAGTGTATCCTGTTTCCATCAACGAAGCAGAACCACT
This sequence comes from Phacochoerus africanus, assembly GCF_016906955.1. Lineage (NCBI taxonomy): Eukaryota > Metazoa > Chordata > Mammalia > Artiodactyla > Suidae > Phacochoerus > Phacochoerus africanus. The sequence goes on along the minus strand of NC_062553.1, from coordinate 100,090,695 downwards.
AAGAGATATATAGACTAAGGAACTAATATTGAACATTACAGTTTGCAGAGACTTCATAACAGACTTCCATACTTGTCTGTTTCTCACTGTACATATACTGGGTTGCATGTTGACCTGAAGGAAATGATTAGTGGCTGGATCTTTAATATGTAACCTGAAGGATGAAAAAGAGAGGACCATGGGAAGTGGGGAGGATGGTATCCCAGAATGGAAAAAAAAAAAAAGGTGCACTTATACCTCACTGCAATCCAAGAAATAGAAGACCAATAGTGCTAGAGTATGAATTTAGGCAGGGCTTAAAAGTCAGCTGAAGAGGTGGATTGGATTCAATATACAAGGGGAAAACTTCAAGTTATTATATTTTTTAATGTAAATAAAATACAATGGTATTTCTACAGCTAAACAAAAAAAAATCAGTTTTGTTGGTCATCATCATTAGGTAAAATTTTTAAGAGAAGCATCTTTACTTTGTACTCTTTCTCAAGCTCAAGAAATTCCACCTTTGCAATTCTCTTTATGGTCAATATCCTACTCAGTTTCAGTAATTAGGTAGTTGAAAAGCAAGAGTTTTGGACACCTCAGTTCACTGAATTTTTCAATGGAGGACATACTATGCAACATATACTATGCTGAATTCTGGGGATAAAAACAGTAACAACACAGAAACCATTCCAGTTTTCACTGAGCATATGGTTAAGTGATGAAACACAAACCAGGGTGCATTTGCTTTGCTTTTTGCAGGCTGTCTGTGGCTTAGGCTGAGTTTATTTATGAGTTTCATAAATAAATACAGTTATTTTAACTTATACAGGTGTAGAGAATTAAAGTAGCATATATAAGTACTTAGATCATGTGAAACAAAGTATGCATTAAATAAATGTTCTATTAGAAATTGCTTTCACTATGGTTAAATACTTGTTCCTTTTTTTTTTGTCTTTTTGTCTTTTCTAGGACAGCACCCATGGCATAGGGAGGTTCCCAGGCTAGGGGTCTAACACCAGAGCCACAGCAACACCAGATCTGAGCCATGTCTGCAACCTACACCACAGCTCATGGCAACACCGAATCCTTAACCCACTGAGCAAGGCCATGGATCGAACGTGCAACCTCATGGTTCCTAGTTAGATTCATTAACCTTTGAGCCATGACGGGAACTCCCTAAATACTTGTTTCATATCCCTTGCTGGACAGGATAACATGGGATCTTTAGACCAACAAATATTCTCTGTGCTCTTGTACCTAAATTTCATTTCCTTTAGATTTGTTGCCAGGTACAACTGTTTCAACAGTGATCTGAACTCTTAACTGGTTTAACTGAGCTCTCATTGTTGAATTTATGTTGTTATCCTAGAATTCCTTTCAAGTAGTTTTGTTATACAAAGTTATTAGATATTTTGTTTTGATGGTGTTCTGTGTGAAATGTTTGTGCCGGTAAGCATCCTTCCTTAGCAACTTTTCTTTTTATTTTTGTCTTTCTCTTTGTTAAAAGGAACTTTATCATGGTTTTGTTTTTATGAATTGTCTTGTGTCTGGTAAATGGAATCAAGGGGTGCTCCATAGGGCACAAATGGAGATAGCAGTGGGATAAATCTCCAATATAACCTAAATAAACCCAAAGGAATGTTGGTTGGAGGACCACTAGACTGCACATTAATTTGTGCTAAGATGACTGGTCAAATCTTGCCTTGGCTACCTTCACAACTTGCTAGTTCACTTGCTGTCTTGTCAGTTTGTGGAAAAGGTCACTTTGCTTAGTTCATATTTCCAGGTCAGTGATTATTGCATCATTGTTTGTATGCTCTCTTCTTAGCCTCTGCTTGGATTGGGTAACACAGAAAACCACTGATAAGCAAACACTTGCAACCCAGTTTAGAGGTTCTTTCTTGTTTATTATGGATTTATCTGCATCAACTGCAGCATCTACTTGGCAAAATTCATACATCTTTCTTAAACTCCCATTGTAGTTCAAGATACTGTATTTTCTTTAGTGTATGGTTTAGAAATCAGAAAAAAAATCATTTTGAGGGATTTTAATATTTCTTGATTATTGTAGTTTTGAAGAAAGCCAGAAAATAAAATTTAAAATGATACCAAATATTTAATAACTCTTTATATTTTTCTAATCTCAATATTTTATTTAGATTTTATTATCCAACAGTTTTTACAATTTTAAGTATACAAATGTGCCTCATTTTGTTAGAATGTTTTTTTATTTAATTATAGATTTATAATGTGTTAATTTCCGCTGTATGACAAGGTGATTCAGTTGTACATATACACATGTCCATTCCCATATAGGTTATCACAGAATATTAAGTAGATCTTTAATTAGTATTCAAAGCCTCAGAATCAAACACTAAGTCTGCAATAAACAGTTCAGAACTCTTTAGTTCACTCCTGATCAAATCTTCTGAAAATTACTATCCTTGTGTCTTTCTACAATTTACCTTCACAATCCACTTACATCATTTTGTTTTTACCCCTTTTCCTCATCATTTTTTCTCAGAAAAAGAGCAATCGTATTGCATAATGTTCCCTTAAAATTTCAAGAAGACTTATTTATAGAAGATGATTTAAACTCTTGTCTGGAATTCATTTGATATCAAATATAAGATTCATGAATAAAGTTTATATTTAACCTCAAGCATTTAGGCAGAAATTTTCTCAAAAATTTATAATTGTTTTAGGTATGTATTATCTTGGACTACCATATATGTACTGGCAAGTTTGCTTAATTGACAGTCTCTCTCATATGAGGAAACACAATTAGTAGTAAAATTAGGAAGAGATTTGAATAACTCAGTTGTGTATGATTTTTAAAATATCCTTGAAAGGTCAAGGAAGATATGATATATGCTTCATTTTGGATATTTCAGAATGCTTACATTAGCTTGAACAAAGATCCAAAATTATAAACAAAATTGAGCTGAATCAATAAGGGATTTTAAAATTAGACCAGTAAGTTTTCAGATAATATTCTGTGATAGATGCATGAGACAAAATTAGTGGGGCCTTTTCCTGTCTTTTATACCTTGGTTTATGCCTGAAATTATGATAAGAAATTACTAGATACTCTCGAACATTTGGATGACATTTTTTTTCATTGAACCTCAGAAAGTAAATGAGCCAAAATTAAAACCCATCATGGCCCTTCAGATAAAACAACTGATCCCCCAAATAAAAAGACCAAAAAATCCTCCAGTCTTTTGGAATTCAGAGCCTGTGGAGAGACACAAGTGGACATTACAAACACAAGGATCATTGGAAGAAACATCTGTCCACACTTGCCAAAACACAGAAGGGTTATTCAAAGTCAGCTTAGTGATCTCACTCAAAGGAAGAAAGCAGTTGTTTTTGTATATTTGTTTTTAACAACTATCAGTTTTCTTCTAAATCCCCAAGGAGAATTATCTGTAAATTTAGTTGGATGTTAATATCTCTTCTTTCATATGGGTGTCATTCACTTTATATTTTATTAATTCTACCATCATAGAACATCAGTCCCACATAGAAAAGTTTCAAACTATCTAAAGATCATGAAATAAAGCAAATTGAACAGTAGTAGCAAGTATAAAAAAGAGGAAATCGTTGTATTACCTAAAGTAAAAATGTCTGGCTGGGCCAGAAGATAGTAAAAGACAGCCTCAAGTACGTGCATAAGGGATAAAAGGCTTCAAGGGAAGTGCACATGTTTTTGCCTTGTTTTACAGAAACCATTTAAGTAGTAAAAATATCCACAATCCTAAATCCTTTTGTGCCAACCTGTCATTGCTACTTTGAGATTATTTTTATAATAGCACTACTTTATTCTATGTCACATCACCCCGCAAATTTAATAAATAGAAAGGAGTCCACTTTTCTCATAGGATTACCAGATAAAATTTACAACAGAAGAATTGTCTTTAGAAGTTTCATATTATAGTTGATATGGACATCAATATACCCACACTATGAATAGTTGAAGAAGTAACCAAAGAAGGAGCTGTAATAGCAGGGCAAGAGGCATGTACAGAATAAGTAGAAAAGAACCTTTAAAAATCCAGGTGAGTCTTTCCCGATTATCATAAACTTTTCTTTTTGCATTCACATAAATATATTAGTCTACTTTATAGGGCTCAAGTTAAAAATTTGGCACAAATTAAAAAACACATGCCTATTATAGTCTATATCTTCATCCAGTAACCAAGGTTTATTTTCCTTTGCCTCAGAGTATCTGTAGCCTCAACTAAACTAATCAAAGTATCTTTATTTTTTTGTTTTATTTTATTTCATTTTTGCTTCTTAGGGCCACACCCATGGCACATGGAGGTTCCCAGGCTAGGGGTCAAATTGGAGCTGTAGCTGCCAGCCTACACCACAACCATAGCAACATCAGATCCAAGCCATGTCTGCAACCTACATCACAGCTCACAGCAATGCCGGATCCTTAACCCACTGAGCAAGGCCAGAGATAGAATCCATATCCTCATGATTCCTAGTCATATTTGTTTCTGCTGTGCCACGACGGGCACTCCTAATCAAAGTATCTTTAGGTTTTTAATGAAGGCTACCTTTTTTTTTTAATCTTTTCATTTATTTATTTGTTTTTCATTATAGCTGGTTTACAGTGTTCTGTCAATTTTCTACTCTACAGTGTGTTGATATGGTTACATATACATGTATAGATTCATCAGAAGTGATTAGTCATAGTTCCCAGCAGGATGAAGGGTACCTTTAAATATGCTATAAAAATTTGCTTGTGATGATTGTTTTACACCTATAAATGTAATAAAATTCATTGGATAAAATAAATAAGAGTGTCGCACATGCAGTATAATCTCTATTGCTAAATGAGGATACCAAACTAGTTCATTATGAATTTTATTTTCTCCCCTTCTTACCATCAGCTTAACATTTTCTGCGCACCAAGTCTATTACTCTTAGCCAGTGAAGGAGAAGCCCATGATTGTGTTCCTCAAGTTTAAGAAGTATCTATGAACAGAACAAATATTTTGGATAATTTCATGACAGATTTTGATTTGATAGTGTTTGTAAATGGGTCTTATTTTAAAAATAAAAGGGGGCAGTACTGAGCATGTATGCAGTAACTACTCCAGACTCTCCTGTAACATCCAGTCTCTTACCAGAAGTCAAATGGTCCCAAATGGCCACATTTGTGGTCTTCTCTAGAACATCATAGCTTGTTCTTTTAAGTGGATGAATATATAAATACTGGTAACTGTTTTACATAGAGACTAGTTCATGACCCGGAAAGCCTATGAAAAAAGGAAATTTGCTAGCCAAAATTACTGACATCAAGGTAGAACATCACAGTAAAAGAAATATCGATAATAAAGTGATCACTGCTCTAAATGGGCTCTTAACATTCTTTTTTAAGGGGTCTTATAGAACAAAAAGACAAATCCGTGGAAATATTCTAGAATTCCATCATAGGTTAGTAGCTTGACCCTGATTCTGAAAGAAACAATGGTAACAATCTGGATATAAAACATAAAATAAAGCTATTTGGCTTGGCCAAAATGTCTGCTTAGTGCCATTAGATAACCTGAGAAGGACAATTTGCAAAGGCTATCTTTGAGACACTCTATTATAATAGTCTTATAAGTTTGGACAACTCAGTCTTTTTAGAGTAGCATGATCACTGATTTAATTAAAACAAGTTCTACTTGGAAAGTATCAAGCATAGAAAATAATTTTGTAGATTTATTAAAAGATTAATTCAGTGAAAGGACTTACACTTTTTCTGTAATGGAGTAAAAGATACTGTATTTGCCTTCTGCCATAAGTAACTAGAAAATAGATAAAATATATGAAGCAACTGTGTTATGATGATGAACAATATTCAGAGCAGGACTGTGACATTTGAGAAAAGGAGTTAGATGAAGTATATGATATAATTTCTTTATTTTTTTCTTTGGGGCCACTTCTAGACTAATGGTGTAGTGAGGAATAACCCAAGCAGAGCAAGGAATCCTCACTGAGTTGAGTAGACAAGAGATTAGAGTTCAGGTAGATTGCAGTGGTGGGAGTGTGTAGAGGAGGGTCCCAGAGAGTGGGTATTTATGGAAAAGAGAATTTAAAAACTCTCTATGGGGTTACCCTTAAGTCTTTAGCTGAAATCTAAGCTGCATATATGTAGGATGAGATACCATGAGATCAGGCAAAATATGATCATCAGAGAAAGAATAGCTATCATGAAACTCTAAGTATAACAATTTTCATAGCTTCCAAAGGGCTGGGAGATAATTGACTTTGAAATGATCAGAGTAGAAAGAACTAGGTAAACACCCAGGGCATTCAGTAGAGATCCCAAAAGGGACAAGTGTAAGTTCTAAATTTAATTGGCTGCATTACTTTTAAAGTACTCAAAGGCAATGCCCTAATAAAGCTTAAGAATAGGTCTGAAAAGGATCAGGTAGATTCAAAAGTAACATAATTACCTGCCAAAAAATAAAGTTGAAGCAAATTATGTCATATGAAAACTCAAATCTACAGAAAGAAGTGAAAAAAATTTCCAAAATGGTAAATACAAAAAGAGTTTTTTTGTTAAGAAACAGTTGACTGCGTAAGGCAGAAAGAAATGAAGTGCATCACTGAGTTTATTAAATATGTAGATATGAAGATTATTACAATGTTAACATAAAGTAAAGGAGAAGATAATTTATGAAAGGTGTTAAAAGTTTCCACATATAGGTGAAAGAATAAAATATTACATGAAAACAAGCTGTAACAAGTTAAAGATGTACATTTTAAATTCCAAAGTAATAACTAAGACAATAAAACATTATAGTTGTCCCTTATTTTCCATGGGGAATTGATTCCAAGACCCATTTGAAATCCAAAACCTGCAGATGCTCAAACATCATAGTCAGCCCTCCTTATCCATGGATTCTGCATCTGTGGATTCAATCAGCTGCAGATTGTAAATATTACAGATCCAGTGGAGATCATAAAAAGGAATACTAAAAAAGTACTCAGTCCAAAAGTAGAAGAAAAATAGAAAACAAAAGAAACAAAGAATAAGTATATCAATCATATCAATAATTATATTAAGTATAAATGGATAAGAATATGACTCAACTATACAGTTTCCTTAAGAAACATATATTAAACGTGTTTTAAATGTAAATATAGAGACAGAGACTCACTTGGTAGAATAAGTAAGCTAAAAATAAGTGAAGATATAGAGGACTAGAGCAGTACTATCAACCAACTTGACCTAGTTAAAAAACAGAAAGGTTGCTTTCCAAGTGCATCTGGGACACTTATCAAGATAGATCATATTTAGTGGAATAAATGAGTCTCAATAAATTCAAATAATACTACATATATTTTTTACCAAATAGCATTAAATTTGAAATTGATAAAAACCTAATTCAGACATTTTTATGTTAAACAGCTAAATGTTTAACAACTTCTTACCTAACCATGACTCTAAACAATTTCAGACAATTAGGGAATATTTTGAAATGAGTGATATTTAATCTACAATATAACAGGCCCGTGAAATAATGCTAAAGAAAGACATAGAAAGATGATAATACAACTAATTGCCTATGTTAGAAAAAGAAACATAAAATTAAAGATTCAGATTACAATTTATATAGTGAGAAAAAGAAGTGCAAATTAAAAATACAATGCAGAAAATAATAAAGAGTAGCAATCAGTTAACTAAAAAACAGGTTAATAGAGAAATTAAACTGAAGAGTAGTTCTTTACAAAGATCAAAAAAACTGATAAATCTCTAGATTTTATGAGAAATGAAAAAGTGGCAATATTACACATCCAACAGGCATTAAAATAGTAAGTGAATAAAATGATCACTTCAGAAACAGGATGGATTGCTACACAAAATTTGGTTCAGATGTCAGACAGATGATACGGCACATATGCCAAGACATAAAGTGTTTATTACTTACATAATGAGGCTTTTTGAGGAGAGCAGGGCATTAACCCAAGCTATTTGAAAATGGTTTGAAGAGAGCAGAGAAAGGAGATTGACTTCAATTTTTTATTGTCTCATGGGATGGGATTGGGATGAGAGTTCAGTTATGTAGGAAGGGACTTGCAATGGCTTGAAACTCCAGTAATTATCAAAGAAAGGACCGTTCATACTCTCAGCTTTCCCAGATATGAAGCACAAGGAAAAGACAGAGGACTGAGGTTTAAAAGCTGTCAGCACTCAGACATCAAAAAATACAGTCAGGGAGTTCCCGTTGTGGCTCAGTGGTTAACGAATCCCACCAGGAACCATGAGGTTGCGGGTTCGATCCCTGGCCTTGCTCAGTGGGTTAAGGATCCGGTGTTGCCGTGAGCTGTAGTGTAGGTCACAGATGCGGCTCAGATTCTGCGTTGCTGTGGCTCTGGCATAGGCCTGCGGCTACAGCTCCGATTCGACCCCTAGCCTGGGAACCTCCATATGCTGTGGAAGCAGCCCAAGAAATCCAAAAAGACAAAAAAAAAACAGTCAGATTTTATTATATAACATTATGAACAAATAAATGTATGCCATTAAATTTTATAACTTGAAGTGGATAAATGAAACATTCAAATAACCAAAACCTATAAAAGCAATAGAAAATTTCAATAATAATATCTATGTGTATCAAATTCTCAATGAACACCTTCTCATAAAGAAATATAACTTCTCTGTTGAATTCTATCAGATATTTCAGGAAGAAATAGTAATAATTTTATGCAAACTTGTTTAAAAACAAAGGAGAAGAAAATATTTACCAACAAAGCTAACATTATCACTATGCCAGGAACAGACCAAGACATTACAGAGAAAAAGTCCTGAAGATCTCATGAACATAGACACAAAGTCCTTAAGAATATTTTAGCAAATTAAATCAAATAGTGTATAAAAAGGATAATAAAAGATGATCAAATAGGATTGTCCCAAGAATGCATATTTGGTTTAACACTCATTTAATCAATGTAGTCCATTCTATTAACAGAATAAAGGAGAAAGCTATGATTATTTCAGTAGATGGAGAAAAAGCATTTCCTAACATTCAACTCATTTGTGATAAAAAGTCTCAGCAAACTAAGTATAAAGAGAGTTTCCTTAATGCGATGAAAGTCATCTACAAAACAAAAATGAAACAAAACAAAACAACAGTAAGGGAGTATTGAATGTTTTCTCCTAAACTCAACAAAACAAGGGTGTTTCATTTTAATTACTTCTATATAATATTGAACTAGGAGTCCTGGCCAAGTGTAGTGTAGCAAGGAAAAGAAATATAGGCAAAGAGATTAAAAAGGAAAAAATAACTTGTCTAGGTATCTAGGCATTGAAAAATCGCAAGAAATGTATTTAAAAGCTCTTAGAAAAAAGAAGTGAATTTAGTATAGTCAAATGATAAAAGGTCAGTAAAGAAAAAGCAATTGTATTTTGTTAAGTGTGAATATTATAAGTATTCATGAATGAAATGTAAATTTAAATATACCCTTTTAATACTATGGATAGAGATGAAATATTTAGTGTAATTTATAAATAAGTTCAAGATTGAACACTGCATCCTAAAATATATTGGTTGAGATAAATTAAAGAGGTGTAGATGGAGAGATAATATGTTCATTGATTAGAAGATGCAGTTATTAAAACATCGTTTCCTCTCAAACAGATTTAAGAAAATCTCAGCTTAAATATTACCAAATTTTTTAACTTATAGGTTGATTTTTAATTTATAAGGGAATGTAATAATTTTTAAATAACAGATTATTTTGAAAACAACATTGAAGGATTTACAGTAATGTTCATTTAAAATTCTTATAAAGAAGGGGGTTCTTCAACCTGGACACTTTTGACATTTTGGGATAGGTAATTCTTTCTTGTGGGAAACTTTCCTGTGCATTGTAGGATGTTAGCAGCCTCCTTGACCCCTATTCCCTAGATACCAGTAATATCTCCCACCCCCTATAGTTGCGATAACTAAAAATGTTTCCAGAAATGGCCAGATGTCTCCTTAGTCTTAAGTAACCCCCACTTGAGATCTACTGCAGTGAAATTACATAATTATGACAGTGTGGTATTGAACAATGGATAAGATATAGACTATTGGAACAAAATAGTGCAAAAATAGACCAACACATAGTCTATTGATGTTTTTTAAGTAATTGAAAGGGAAAGGATAATCTTTTCAACAGATGGTTCCAGACCAACTAGGTATCCATATGGAAAAAAATATGCTTCAACTCTAACTTCACAGCCTACACAAAAATTAGTTCAAAATAGGTCACATTCCTAGATATAATTAAAACACTAACCACTTCAATAAGAAAACATAGGAGAAAATATTTGTGACAATGAGTAAGCAAATATTTATTTAATTCTAATCACCAAAGTACATAAGAAAAACTTTGTAAATTATACTTCATCAAAATGAATAATGTCTGTTCTTTTAGAGACACTGTTAAGAAAATGAGAAGTCTTGTCATCAGAGGACAAATAACTTATATCAAGAAAATATTTTAGGAGTTCCCATTATGGTGCAGTGGGTTAAGAACCCAACAGTGTCTGCAAGGGTGCAGCTTCGATGCCTGGCCTTGCTCAGTGGGTTAAGGATCTGGCATTGCCACAAGTTGTAGCATAGGTCACAGATGTGTCTTGGATCCCATGTCGCTGTGGCTATGGCATAGGCTGGCAGCTGCAACTGTTTCAGTCCCTAGCCAGGGAACTTCCATATGCCTCATGTATAGCCCTAAAAAGAAAAAATACATACATTTTTAAAATCATAATTCTTATGTATGAATTATGTATGAATATGTATAAAGAATACAAAAAGAACTCTTGTAATTAAATAAAAAGATAAACAGCCCCGAGTTCTTTTAAAAAGGCAAATTATTTGAATATGTAACAAAAGAAGCCAAAAAAAATGGCCAAAATAAAAAGAAATTTAACATCATTAGTCAAGGGATGACTAATTATAAATGTAATGAAATGCCACTATACACATTTTAGAAAGGCTGAAATTAAGATGATACCACGTATCACCTAGAATGTAGGTCAACTGGAATTCTAATGCACTGTTGGTGGGAATGAAAAGTAATACAAATGCTTAGGAGAAAATAACCGGACAGTTTCTTTTTAAAATTATTTTTATTTTTTATTTTTAAATGATTTTTACTTTCTTCACTATAGTTGGCATACAGTGTTCTATCAATTTTCTATTGTACAGCAAATTGACCCAGTCACACATACATATATACATTCTTTTTTCTCACATTATCCTCCATCATGCTTCATCATAGGTGACTAGTTCCCAGTGCTATACAGCAGGATCTCATTGCTTATCCATTCCAAATGCAAAAGTTTGCATCTGTTAACCCCAGATTCCCAGTCCATCCAACTCCCTCCCCCTCCCCCTTGGCAATCACAAGTCTGTTCTCCAAGTCCATGAGTTTCTTTGCTGTGGAAACATATATATTTGGAATCTAATATATGGCACAACTCATGGGCAGTTTCTAATAAAGTTAATGAGCACCTTCCAGTGAACCCAATGATTGTACCTGTAGGCATTTACCCAAAAGATATGTCCAACCAAGAAGCTGTACATCAATGTTCATGGCAACTAGTCATGATAGCCCCAAACTGCAACAACCCAAATGTTCAACAACAGACAAATGGATGAACAAAACAAACTGTGGTATATTTGTAAAAAGGAATACTTCTTTTCTCTGTTTTTTTTTTTTTTTTTTTTTTTTACTGTTTAGGGCCCCACTCGTGGCATATGGAGGTTCCCAGGCTAGGGGTCGAATCTGAGTTGTAGCTGCTGGCCTACACCACAGCCACAGCAACACTGGATAAGAGCCGCATCTGCAACCTAAACCACAGCTCATGGCTATGCCAGATCCTTAACCCACCAAGTGAGGCCAGGGATTGAACCCTCATTGTCGTGGATCCTAGTTGGATTTGTTAACTGCTGAGCCATGAAAGGGAACTCCCGTAGAAAGGAATAATTTTAGCCATAAATAGCAAGATTTTCATACATAATACCACGTGTGAATCTCAAAATCATTATGCTTAGTGAACGAAACCAGTTGCAAAAAATATATATTGTATAATTTCATTTATATGAAATTTTAGTACTATAAATCTATTTGTAAAGGAACTTGAAGGAACTTTGGGGGAGTGATAGAAATGTTCTACAACTTTATTTGGATGTTCTTTACTTGGGTGAATACATTTATTAAGCTGCATCCTTTTAAAATGTGTAGATTTTATTATATACGAATTATATCTCAAAAAAGCTATAAAAGAAAGAAATGGGGATAAAAATAAATTATTGCCCAAAATTTACATGTAACACCTTTATAGAGTTAATAATTTCTCTGGATGTAGGCCCCAATGGTTTTCTTCCTTTTGTTCCCTCATTTCTAACTCTTCACAGAAGATATAAAATGAAAAGAAGATTTTTAAAAAAATTTCTAGCTGGAGGCATGCTGAGAGTTTTAAAATCTGTGTATGTATATAATTATTTTAATAATATGAAAATTCTCATTTAATTATTTAATTAAAACAACCAATTATAATTTAAATTATTTGATTTCTTTGGACAGAAACCCAGTCCTTATTGAAATTTTCTACAACAAGCTAGATATTTAGTTAATTGTTTTGAAAAATGCTACACCAAAATATTTGTAATAATTATAGCTAATTACTCACTGAGGATATGTACATATATACACACACACAAATATAAACAAAGCAAGGTAAGAAATAATATGTATTATATATATTAAATATATAATAAACATGTATTAAAAATAGAAACTAAGCGAGTTAAGAAATCTATGCAGTAGTAATTATGTAGAAGCAACCTGTGCAGAGTTATGTATTGGAGCTATATTTTCATTGCTAGAGTTCTACTGCCCTCTGCTGATCGCTACATCATGTATTGATTGGGATACGGAATCCATAGGAACTGACTGCTTGCAAAAATATTAAGCCTGAACAAAAGAAGCAGAGTTTTCCTCATCAGTTCATCTCAATTCTAAGGTGTATCTATCAACTAAAGAAGAAACATGAATCCATATAGAGTTAAAATTACATGAGTTGTAGTCTTTTAAAATATGAAGTGATGTAAGAAATTAGGTATCTTTCTCATTTTATTGAAGTCAAATTTGAGACTCCAAAAATTTAAGTGATTTTATGCAGTTAAACTCAATGAGTCAGTGGTGGATCCAGGAATAAAATCTAGAGTTTGTCTTTATTCAAAGGAAGCTTAGCCAAAATTCACCTCTACTGAAAAAAAGTATCACATATGGTCCAAATTCTTTGTAAAAATGAGATAGCATCCAGTAGCAGGAAGAATACTTAAATGTAGCAACTTTTTCCCAAGTACCTTTAAACACTAGATACAAAAAGTTCCTTCTTCCCTCCCTTCCTTTCCTTCCTCCCATCCTTGTTTTTGTTTTTTCTTTCTTTCTCCCTTTCTTTTCTTTCTCTCTCTCTCTCCCCATCCCTCCCTCCTTTCCTCCCTGTACTTCTTGCTTCCTTCTTTTTTCTCAGGGCCACAGAAACACCAGATCCAAGCCGTGTCTGCAACCTACACTGAAGCTCAGTGCAACACCAGATCCTTAATCCACTGAGCAAGGCCAGGGATTGAATCTGCATCCTCATGGATACTAGTCAGGTTCATTACTACTGAGCCACAAAAGGAACACCCTTCCTTCTTTTTTTCCTTTGAATATATGAACAATAATTACTGTAGACCTTGGTTATGACTGATGGGAACATCATGGGACACAGGTTAAGAGCCTGGGCTTTGGCATTAGATGTGTGTTTTAATTCCATTCTACTATTGATAGGCAATTTATTTAATCTTCCTAAACCTCAGTGGCTTCATCAGTAAATTGGAGATGGAAGTAGTGGCATAATGTCATGCAGAGATTGTGAACATTAAATTATATTTTGAGCACTCAATTATATACATCTAAGCAATATTATAAATATAAGACTATAATTTGGGGAGTTCCCTGGTGGCTCAGCAGATTAAGGATCTGGTGTTTTCACTACTGCGGCTCAGGTTGCCGTTGTGGTACAGATTCGATCTTTGGCCCTGGAACTTCTGCATGCCATGAGTTGCAGCCAAAAATAAATAAATAAATAAAAATTTTTAAAAATAAGATTTGTGCAAGAATTTAGAGTTCTTACATACATAATGGACTTAGAAAATGTCCAGTGCATAGTGAGTTCAATAAAATATACATAATAGTGTTATTATTTCTACTATGTTGCAATCTCAGTCCAAAGTATTATACTTCTAATTCTTAATATTCATTGTGACTGGCCCAACATTTGATATTTAGTGCACTGCATAAAAGTTTCCCTAAAGCCAAAGTAAGATCTGTGAAATTTGTGAGGGATATGATTTTAAGATATTAAGAACTCATTCCTTTCCTCTAGATTAAAGTTAGTGCCTTCATCAGTCATAGCGTAGTGAATCAGAGTCTCAGTGTGCCTTAGGAAATACCAACCATTTCATTTTAATGCCAATTTTGGGGGAAGGAACATATGTAGCTCTATTAGTCTTTATTGATGCATTGTAGACGAGTCAGGTAGTTTAAGGAAAGTAGGGTAGGGCAGTGGAGTTGGGTACTGTATTTCAGGGATGGGCATGCAGCTCACATCAAGACCTTGGGCTGTGGGTGTGTTTTTTGTTACTGGGTTTCATTTCTTCTAAGCTCTACAGCTAACAAAACAAGGGAAATTATATCTAATACCAATTTATTATATACACATATTGGTAAATTTTCCATATGTAACCATCTGTATCTGAATTAGACTAAACATGGGTTCATACTGATCTTTCAAACTCCAATCCATAGCCACATGGATTATTTTACCTCCCTGCACCCTTCTTGCTTGTCTGTAAACTTTCACTCCAACAGCTAGAAATCAGGCTCTCACAGTCTGCCATTTATTTACGCAGTTGTTCATTTCCAGTATACATTTGTACCAGTACTGGAATTATTAACCTGCAGCCCCATGGGGGGAAAAATCTTTATCAGCTAGAATACAGTACTTATGTCCAAGTCCTTTTGCCTTAAGTAATAAGAGTGTTCATTTTCACAGTTAACTTAGGTCAGGACTTTTTCCTCCCATTCCGTTCAATGAGATTGTTTTCATACACGTGTAATACGGTTATATTCTCTTTTCACTATCTGGAATCCATCCTTAGATTCCCCAGATTTCTAAATGATTTGTTTTATGATTTGCATACATTGAAGTTTAATATTTGTGCTATAAACCTCTATGGGTTTTGATAAATGATAGTGCCATATATCCACCATTATGGTATATTTCAGAATAATGTCATCACCTTAAAAATCCCTTCTGTTCCACCTCTTCAGCCCTCACTCAGAAACCCTGGCAACACCTGACCTTTAACTTTCTCAGGTTTTGCTTTTTCCAGAATGTCATGTATTAGGACACAGAGTGTATAGCCTTTCCAGATTTACTTCTTTCATTTAACAGTATCCATATCTATTTTGTGGCTTAAAAAGGTCATTTCCCTTTACACTGAATTATATTCCATTATGTGGACGTACCACAGTTTATCCATTCATCGTTTGAAGACCTTATTGTTTACTCACACTTTTTGATAATTATGAAGAAAACTGCTATAAACATTCACTAGCAATGAATGACAGCTCCTATTGCTCCACATCCTAACCATTATTTGTTGTCAGTTCCTTAGATATTGGCCATTCTAATAGGTGTGCGATGGTTTTAATTTGCAGTTCTCTAATGATCAGTGATGTTAAGCATTTTTTCATATGCTTTTTTGTTATTGGTGTCTTCTCTCATGAGTTACCTGTTAAGATTCACTGCCTGTTTTTAATTAGTTGCTTTACTTATTTAGATTTAAGTATTGTTTGCATATTTTGTATACAAGTCCAAATTATGTGTTTTGCACCTTTTACCCAGTCTATGATTTGACTTTCCATTCTCTTAATAAATCTTTTCCTTCTCTTAACTGACTTATTCTGTCTTTTCCAGATCAGACTTTTTTTTTTTTGATAAAATCCAAGGCATTTTTTTTTCCTTTGTGGATCATGCTTTTGGAAGTGTACGTAAAAACTCATTACCAAACCTAAGGCCATCTGGGTTTTCTCCTTTGTTTTCTTCTAGGATTTTCTGAGTTTCGCTTTTTACATTTAGAACTATGATTCATTTTGAGTTAATTTTTGTGAAAGGTCTGTTTCTGTTGCTAAGGCTATCCTTTCTCCATTGAATTGCCTTTGTTCCTCTTTCAATTATGAGGCATCTATATTTGTGTGTGTGTCTATTTCTGGGCACTCTGTTCTGTCCCATTTATACATGTGTCTTTTTTTTTTGTCATTTTAGGGCTGTACCCAGAGTATATGGAAGTTCCCAGGCTAGGGGTTGAATAGGAGCTGTAGCTGCCAGCCTATGCCACAGCCACAACAATGCAGCAATGCAGGATCCGAGCCATGTCTGCAACATAGAATACTGGATCCTTACCCCCTGAATGAGGCCAGGTATCAAACCCGCATCCTCATGGATTCTAGTTGGGTTCCTTACCACTGAGCCATAGATCTTATTCCTTTTCCTCTACCAGGAGCTGTTTTGATTATTGTAGCATTACAGTAAGTCTTGCAGTTAGGTAATATGATTGCTTGAAGTGTGTTCTTTTCTTTCGATATTGTGTTGTTTATTCTTGGTCTTTTGTCCTTCCTTATAAAGAATAGATTGTTGAGATTTTGATTGGGATTTTGTTGAAGCTATAGATCAAGTTAGCAAGGAGAACTGACAACTTAATAATGTCTTCCAATCACAAACATAGACTATTTTTCCATTTACTTTGAACTTTTAATTTCTTTCATCAGAGATTTTATAATTTTCCACATAAAAACCTTGTACATATAGTGTTATATTTATGCATAAATATTTTGGTGTTATTTTAAGTGGTATTGTTAAAATTCTAAATCTTAGTTGTCCATTGCTGGAAAGCAATTGAATTTTTATATTAACATAGTATCCTGTGACCTATAATCAGTTCTTAGTTGCAGAACTTTTTTGTCAATTTTTTTTTATTTTCTAGATAGATATGTCATCTGTAGCAGTATTCATTGTCTTTATTCACTTGTATTTCTTTTCATCAAACTGGATAACTTCAATTGACCTATCTTCAGTTTCAGTTCTTTCTTCTGACAGCTGAAATATGCTGTTAAGCACCTCTGTATTTTATTAATTTCAGTTATAATGTAATTTTTAACTCTAGAATTTTTATTTTTTAATAATTTTAACTCTTCATTGATATTCTTTATTAGTGAGACATAATGTCATTTTGATTCTTTAGTTAGTTTAATATATTTTTAATAGCTCAATTAATGTCTTTTCTACTGAGTACAACATCAGGGTTCCATCAGGAACAAATTTTCTGTTGGATGCTTTTTTTTTTTGTCATATGCACTATGGCTTCATCTTTCTTTACGGATGTTTTATGTAAGATATTACATAAATCCAGCCCTTCTCCAGTGTTGTTGCTATTCCTTCTTCTTATTATTATTGTTTTTCTCATTGTTACTTATTTGTTCAGTGATGTTCCTGGACTAATTGTGTATATTCTTGATTCACTTCAGTGTACCATTATGCCTCCTTGAGTAGCTTTCTTCTTTGTCTAAGCTCTTATCTTTTATGTTTAAGTCTAATCTCCCAGAAGCCATCCCCAAGTCAGTATAATTTATTGGTCAGCAGTGATTGGTTAGGAGATTTCTTAAATCCCTAAGCCACATGTTGCTAAGTTGGGCAAAAAAATGAAGTCATCCCTTCAAACTTCAGGCAACTTAAAACTCAGCCTTTTTCTTCCTGTCTGAAGAGGGCCTCAAGTCAGTTATGAGTAGCAAGGTGTTGTCTTTCCCTGGGTCTTGACTGGGTGTACACAGGCTTTTACTCACATGCAGAATTCCAGATCCCCAGAATATGTCAGAGCTTTTCAGAGATCCCTGTGGTTGTCACTTTTTTCAGGTTTTCCTTTTTAAGTGTTTCCTCAGGCTCTTGTTTGTATCAGTTGAACTCACAGCCTGAGGCACCTGCAGTGTTACCAGCAGAATGTTACTGTTTTCAGTTTGGGGATGGAGGATTTTTATTTAAGTATTTAGGTAGTTAATTTTGTTTTGTTGCAGAGCTGAGACAGAGTCAAAATAAAAAAAAAAAAAGACAGCACTCTGGGAATAGAACATTTTCAGGAAGCTGCTAATTTGTTCCAAGTATTGACTAATATGGGGGTGCATCTTTTAATGGAATCCAAGAGGCTAAACTTTGCTGTTGTCTGTGAAGATGCCTGCTTTTCTCAACTACTATGCTACCTAACTGAGGAGGAAAGGAAAATAGGAATAGCCCCAGTTAAAACACCACAGATTGGGGAGGAGAGGTGGATTGGGGGTTTAGGATTGGCATATGCACACTGAGATATATGGAATGATTGGCCAATAGGGACCTGCTGTATAACACAGAGAATTCTACCCAAGATTCTGTGATAATCTATGTGAGGAAAGAATCTGGAAGAGAATGGGTGTGTGTACATGTATCACTGAATCACTTTGTTGTATGGCAGAATTTATCACAACTTTGTAAATCAACTATACAATAAAACCTTTACAAAGGGAGGAAAGAAAAACACCAGACTCTAGTGTTCTTATTGGGTGTCAGTAGTTTCTCTTGAATAAACATTCCCACTTTATTCTGTTCCTTTGGTGAGTTTCTAAGACGATTCAGTTTAATGGTCTAGTCAGTATTTTATTTGTGTTTGTGTTATAGTGGGTTCACTTAATCTGCCATTCTGGAAGTCAGTATTCTACAAATTTATATAAACTAAATCATACTATAGAAGTTCCCTGAGTCTTTTCTCTTTGGCCCATCATAACATCTATGATATTCTTTCATGTTGTTATATGTAGCAGTTGCTTGTTTTTTAAAATATTGTAATTTATTTATTCTTTGTGAACATTTTTTTGTGTCATGTCCAATTTGGGATTATTACATTATGAAAGTTCTTACGTTTTTGACAAATAGAAGGATTCATTAAGTGTATACCCAGAAGTGCTGTCATAAGGTAGGAGTATATTTAGCTTCAGTGGATATTGCCACATAGTTTCTCTAGGTTACTGTATCAGTTTGTCTCCCACCAGAAACTTATGACTATATTTATATTATTTTAATAATTACCATACTTTTGAACATATATTTCAGTATAAATTTATTTAATAAATTTGATAGCAATTTAATATATTGAGTCTTCTCTTGAAAATGACAAAAGCCTTAAACTGCTTTAATTATCAGCTAAACTGTTCCGCATTTTGTTGTTCATTGTTTTTGACTGGCCTTTTTTTAACAGTCACACACACAAACTTTTTTTGGTAGCCAAAGGTAAATTAAGTTCACTAATAAAGTTTTTGCTGTCTCCATTGTTGTTGTTATTTGTACCCTATTCAGTTTTTGTGGGTTCAGTAATCCTTGCTGAAGGACAGCATTTAATAGACATTTTCATTAGAGTCTATGGGTCACAAACTCTCACAGTCATTTTGTACTCTAAAAATGTCTTAATTTTGCCTTCCCTTTTTAATGGTAAATTGATCTACTGTATAGTTGTTGAACAATTGTAGTCCCTCAGCACTTTGAATGTATTTCTCTTTATTATACTGGCATTTGTTATTACCGCTTATAAAAAGACTGCTGTTAGGCTAACGTCGGTTACTTCATAGGTAGTCTGTCTTTTCCCTTCCTGTTAGTTTTTATAATATTTATTTTCATTTTCAGCATTTTCAGACTTATTATAATGTATCTGTATTTTTCATTTTGTTTAGAATAAAATTTTTTCACATTTTTAAAAAATTCTAAATAAATTTAAAATATTATCTGTTCTTTGTCATTCCTTGCTTTCTTTTTTTCTAAAATAGTAGTCAGTTTCTTCTGAAATGTCAATTAATTTGTGTTTCTCAATCTGCCTCCCATATGCCTTGACTATTATTTTTATATCTTTACATATATTTATGTTCTGTTCCTGGTAAGATCTTCATTGCTATCACATATACATTTATTTTCTCTCTTCTACTGTGAGGTGTTTAAAGTATAATCCTCTTTATGTGTATATGTTAATTTCAATGATTATGTTCAGTATCAAAATTTTACACTGAGGACTTTCTTTGCAGTGCAGTGGGTTAAGGCTCTGATATTGTTACTGCAGTGGCTTGGGGTACTACTTTGGTGTGGGTTCAATCCCTGGCCTGGGAACTTCTATATGACAGAGGCATGGGAGGAAAAAAAAGACATTACATTGATATGTTTTGTTCCTTCATTTATGCCTTAATTTTTCATAATGACTTATCTTTGAATAAGATTTTAAGGATGGAATTAATTCCTTCATTTGTCACTTTGAGGACCTAAATATACTTTAAAAATTTCAGTCTTTCTCATGCAGTTATTTTTATATGAAGTTAATTAATATTCTGGTGTAGACTATTTGGGGCTGTATTTATTAGAATTCTATCTCTTTTTGCATTTTGGAATTTTGATTTGTTGGCTCATTTTAACAGATAAGTATTTTTGTTTGTTCACATTCTCTCTTTCTTCACCCTTCTGGATAGCAACTAGACCCTCAAATGAGAACCAAGACTTATAATTAATGACATTTCAGTGCCTCTATTTGTAATTATATTGAAGATGACATCATGTCAGTGGGTGGTTTAATTCTGTTCTGTATTAAGAAGCTGAGTCTGATTCTCCCTGCCCCCTTAGTAAAGCTTACAACTTGCTACAAACTATGATATTAGGTGGTGTTCAACAGCATTTTCCTTGGCTTGCTTTCATGAGAGGGATTGATGATGCTACTTCACACCTCCAACTTCTGTCTCTGAGTTTGGATCCAGTAACTCTGTCATGTGGAATATTGAGTTCTCATTTTCTCTAAAATCTGAATTGCCTCTTTGGACTAGTAGTTTAACACCATACTTCATGTTGCATATTAGTTCTATTTCTTGTACAAGGATATATTTTCCTTATTTTTTGATACTATTTATTATTTTAACATATTTTGTGTACTGTTTCTCCCAAGTAGACTAGGTGCTACCATATATTACCCTACTCTGTGGATTGGCCTAATATCTTGCACTTGAGTTTGAGCTTCTGCTATTCTACCTTTGAGTCAGTTTCAAATTTCGAGTTGTTTTCCCTCTGTCTAATGCTTGATTGCTTGCTTCAGTGTTTTCTTAAACATTTCCCACAATGTTAAGATATTAGTTAAGGTACAGAATGTGTGTTGAAATATATGACAGATCTAGTGGCTTACATAATACAGAGTCTGTTTTTCTCCTACGTGATCGAGTCCTGAGGTAAACAAGGGGATCAAGGTGGGTAGGTTGGCTCTGCCATCCTCAATATTTAACTTTCACTTATAGGTAGTAGGTATACTTTCAGTGGCATGTTATCTCTTAGCCAGTCAAAACTGGGACTAGGACTAGAGATTCAATCTTCCGATTTTACTGAGAATCAAAACAATGTACTTTCTTATCTTTGTGCCAAAAAGTTCTGGGACTGAATATATTTTCCTGTTTCTGCACTGAACATTATTGGGACCATATATGAGTAAATTAACAAATCTCTTCAGGAAATAATTGTTCCTGAAAGTCAAAATGGTAAAACAATCAAAATACTTTACTTATGGAGACATACAACTTTTTAGTCAAGACTGGCTTTAATATCCTTGTCTTGGTGTACTCACTAGTATAAAGTTATATGCTTTATTCTTTGCCTTGCAAGTTTCATATTAAAATCATTCATCCCAGTCCCCAAAAGTCTAAAAATATTTTTCCCAGATTCTCCTTTACAAAACACTGCTCCTGTTCAGATAATGTTGCCTCTTGATACAGTAGGTTTATGAACTTAGCCTTACTTTATTAACAATTGTTTCTAGTGGCATTTCTAGTAGGGAGACTGCTTTCAGTATTATTAAGGACAGTAACAGAAAATGGCATAGATCATTTCTGCTCAAATTTCATTAGCCGTAAGTTTGACATATCTCCACATTTAGGTTAAAGTTGGGACTTGTGGTATTAGTGTAAATCTGTGTCCTGCTAAAAATATGTTATTATAGAAAGAGAAAAGGATAACAGATGACTATTAATAGTATAGTCATCCTCTCTAATCATGAAAATATTCATATTTATCCTTTCCATTCATTCACCATTTCCCAAAGAAGACTAAGAAAGTGTCTAGTTAGTTATTCAGTTTATGCCATATTTGTGGGTGATATTCAGAATTCTCCATCAGGTCTGGATATGGATCTAACAATAGATAGAATAACAGACAATTAGCAGTAATCCTTACCCTCCATATTCAGTAGTAGATAAGAAATAGGTTAACTTGAAATTCCCATTTTGGAAAAGGATAAGTGGAAAAAGCATTGTCATAACAATAATGAGATCCCGAGAAGCAGAAATTGCAAAGATTCTCTTTGAAGGTAGTAGAGCAAGTTTCTTGGTTAACATCTGTTTCTACTCTCTTGGAAGAACTTCATTGTTCATTGTCCTCCATGATAGCTGGGGGACACTTGCTTGTCCATTATTGTTCCTGGCCACATCTAAAATTTGCCTTGGGGAATATATAGGCTTGGGGATTCACAACCTCTTTTTGTAGCTTGGAGGCTCAGTAATTCCTTTAGGAGTGCATCAACCATAAGCCTTTGTAACATAAGTTTACATTGTCTTTATCATTACAAGTATCTCAAAACAAATAGGCTTCCAGTCTATTTTCTTGCAGTCAGTTTCATGTGAATTAACTACAGCCCAAGGATCTTGTCTAGTCATAGATCTCAAACTTGCCCAGATCTTTTTTAGTTACTGGCCTCTGGAACTGGCCCAGGTCTTTCCTTCTGTTTAATAGCAACTGCCTTGAGGCTATCTGAAACAATAGGGATTGAAAAGCAACAATTTTCAATCTAATCTATGATCTGGGCCAGCTTCCATTGTCTGTCTAGGATCACTTAAGGCTAAGGTCTTATTCTTACCTTATTGTGTTTAGGCTTTAGCAGCCTTAGCTTTGCAACACCATAAGGGTCAACATTACTTTTCTCTCATCACAGTTTATATAG
This sequence comes from Phacochoerus africanus, assembly GCF_016906955.1. NCBI lineage: Eukaryota > Metazoa > Chordata > Mammalia > Artiodactyla > Suidae > Phacochoerus > Phacochoerus africanus. Next base: position 100,067,575 of record NC_062553.1, on the reverse strand, counting down.
AGTGCAGGCCGCAGGCAGAAAGTCTCCCTTATCAAAGCATTTTTCCCATCATATCTGCTTGAAAGGCTTCTCATCAGATTTTCTCTACTATTACTTGTTTAAAAGCTACCAACTATCAGCTTACATATACCAATATTCTGAATATTTCTAATGAGCTCATTAATATATGGACTCTACTGACATTTTATTTTCTTTCCTAATTATCTGTGGTAACAGTTTTAACAAATGTGGTTAATGGCCATGATATAATCGGAATAACTGGATTTCCAATCAGCAATTTCTGTACTCTTTTTTTTTTCTTTAGGGCCACAAATATGGTGTATGGAAGTTCCCAAGCTAGGGGTCAAATTGGAGCTGCAGCTTCCAGCCTACACAGCAGCCACAGCAACACCAGATCCAAGGCGTGTCTGTGACCTACACTGCAGCTCATGGCAATGCTGGATCCTTAACCCACTGAGTGGGGCCAGGGATCAAACCCACATTCTCACAGATACTAGTTGGCTTTGTTTCCACTAGTACTCCCAGCAATTTCTATATTCCTTATACCTGCTATTTGCCTGCTAAGCCAATTGCATACCTTGACCCTTATTTTACTTTAGCATCCTCCTTTTTGGAAAAAATCCTGGCTTTAATTACATATCAACCACAATGACATTTTTAAAAAAAGATAGACTTTTACTTCTCTCTAGTGCAGTGGCCCAGATATAAGCAGCTGACCCAGGGTGGGTAGACATCACTGCCATCCTCAACAAAGTGTCCCTATTAATGGGTTAAAGACAGCTTCTCTGGTTCTCATCAACTTCCAGTCAGTTGGAAAGGGAAAAAGAACAACAGAGTGCACATACAGTTGTTTCAAGGGCAAGATTAAGAAGTAGAACATATTTCTTTTTCCCACATCCTTTTGGCCAAAATTTAATCACAACTGCAACTAGCCACAAGGAAGCCACAAGGAAGTGTGGCCATATGCAGAGCTATAAGTTTATTACCATGCAGAAACGGAAAATAAATATTCAAGGTTAACCAAACGTATTTCACAGGGAGACATTAATGCATATATAAAAAGCATAGATTCTGGTGCCAGGAAGCTCTGGCTTGATGTCAGGCATTTCACTTAGGTGAACGGAAACTGTAAGAATTCTTCTCCACTAAGTCTCCCTTGTAAGAGTAAAATGTGTATCACAGCCCTTAGATTGGTTAGCCAAAAATATCACCAGATCTTGGCCTCTAAAAACCTTTACTGGATCAGCCTTACCTGCTTGGACCAATAAAATTACTCTTTTCTCTTCGAAATGGAGAATTGAAACAAGCCTAACAAGGTGAATCAAGCAATTTTTTGCTTCTATAATGAAAAATATAGAATATACCAGAGTATGAGTATACAGAGAAATCACGTCTGCTGATAGAACTGACCTGATGAAAGAAACAAAGACCAGAGGCCATGCGTAACATAAAGGGAAGGGAAAGAAGAGAGTAGATGATGACCAATCTCCAATTTTTATGAGGCCTGACTCTATATTCTGGAATATTTCCATGAGAGTCCTATCTGTCATGCAATTTTTTTTTCCTTATCAGTAAATATTTTCTTATTCAAGAAGTATTAATACAACCTCAAGATATTGTAGATTAAGTACTTAATACAATGCAATTGCCAACTTAAAAAAAATACATAACCTAAAAGCTGAGAATTATGTTTTATTTGACAGACTTTCTGAGGACTTCAAGCCCAGGAGACAGCTTTTCAGATAGCTCTCAGGGACTGCTCTGAAAAGATAAAGGCGAGTCCAAAATATATAGGGTTTTTTGTAACAAAAACTGGGTAGGCAGAATATCAAAAGATTGCTGTTAATTAAAGAAAGCTAGATTTCTCAAGTTAGTGAATTTAGTGCTTTTCTATGTATGGGAAGATGTGAAAGTCTGGTATCCCGGGCCACTCTTGGGTTTCCCATCCTGAGTCTCCTCAGGGTGCACCTTCGAGAGTGGCTGCAGTGGCTGACTACTTGATGGTGGGTGTCCTTTTTCCATCCTGAGTTCCCTCAGGGCTCATGGTTGGGGAGGCTTTAATGTGATGATTTGATGGTTGTGACATCCTCTGTTTACTGATATGGCAGGCAGCATTTTTCATACACACCACCAGAGAGAGAAGAATTTATCTCAGAAGATCAGGGTAGTTTGACCTAAATGTGAGTGAGATTTTATTACTTGGAATAGGAAAGACAAGAGAGCTGTAGGGAAGGATTTTTCAGGTGAGAGCATCTTAATGCACAGGAGAATAATTCCATGTGTTTAGAGTTTTATCTGTGCCATAAATGTCATCGAACACTGGAAAGTCTTTCTTTTTAATGCTCAGAATCTAATAAAGCATGCATTTCAGACTTCTGTCCTGAAATGTTTGATTGTTAGAACTATTGGAAATGTCTTTATTAATATACAATGTTGGGCCAATATGATGATGAAGAAAGGATTACATAATATATGTAAATTGCTACAAGCCCCTAGTCCTTTTTGTTTTATTTTGTTTTATGTTATGTGGAAAATTACATAGGAGAAAGAAATATGTTCTTGTTTTTCTTAAAGATTCTTCTCTTGAGTTTATTCTAGATGTTCTTACTAAGTTACTGCTTATGGAACTGTGTGGCAAATAATGCATGTATTTAAAAAAATCTGTTTTATAATATCAATGGCTTCGTTTTCCTTAATTAGGAAGAAGAGGGGATTCATTTTGGAATAGAATGACTTCTGCTTCAAACACATAAATCTCATCATTAATTGGCAGGCTATAGCCAATTAATATACCATGTGCCAGACCAGGTGGCCATATCCTGGGATGAGTTTCAAAAGAAAGTACACAAAGTAAATATGTACCTTCTCATCTGGCAGACAAGGATTTGAAACAGGTGCTAAACTGGTTACTGGCTTATTGTTAGCCAGAAGATCATAGTTGTTTAATGTACCGTATTAACGAAGGTTGTGTTCAGTTTGATTATCTTCAAAGATGCAACTTGGAACATTAGCATGATAATTAATTAAATCTCAATTTCTGATGACTAATGTGGAAATAGGCAGTTTTGTTGCCTAAATACCAAAGAAAATATAAACATGTTTCAGCTTCTTCAAAGTTTGCTTTCAAAAAGATATTCACACTTAAGCTGAAAAGATACTAGTAGACCTTTCTTCCCAGCTTCAGGCTGATATATACAATTGCCTACTTGATATCTCCACTTGTCTCTCTCACTTAACATGTTGAGAATTGCACTTTTGATCTTAACTTACCCACAGCTGATCCAACATTTTCATCATCTCACTGAGTGGTTCTTCTATGTATCTTGGTGCATAAGCCAAATCTGCAAATAGTCCTTGACACTAGCCTCTCTTTTATATGCATATCTGTTCCATCTTTAAAGCCTGCCTATTCTACCTACAAAGCATTTTTCACATCTCTGCACTTTCCCCCTTGTTCATTGCCATCATTTTATTCTAAGTTTTACCTCTCTACTGAGTGACTAAAAATAATATCCTAACTCTCTCCATTTCCATCCTTGCTGGTCTCTGAGCTATACACCATTTTAAGAATATATTTAAGGTATTTTTAGATCAGTTTTTATCACTTATTCCAAGTCTTTTATTGTGATTACACTAGGATAGAAGATAAAATTATTTGCCATGTGTGTTCTCTTCCTTGCTTGCATCTCTAGACTCTTCTCATTACACTGTTCCCCTTCTACTCAAGGGTACACTCTCCTGGAGAATGATGTGAATTTAAAAGCATTTCTTGAACAAATTGTTTACAACCAGAACTCCTTTGAAATTCACACCACTAGCCCTTAGTGTCCTCAGTACATCTCCATGTGGACATTCATAGACTTCTAGATCGCTTTGCCATGTTAACTGAGAACTTTGGCATTGGCTGAAAGACTTATCTTTCTGTTTTTTTTTTTTTTTGCTGGGAAATAATGGATTTTCCATACACTGTTTTCATATTTCTTGACTTCATGTACTCTAATAAGTATTACAGATCTTCCGGTTTACTACCTTGTACCCACAACTGTTTGATAAAATTTTATCATGTGTTTCTTATACATTAATTCTTTAAGTATCTCCAGATTTTTTCCTCATATTTCATGCCATTCCTTTTTTGCCTGTTTTATTTGTCTCATCAAGTTCAATTTATGATGCTTCTGTTTCTTCTGTTTTATGATACTTATTGTTTACCAACACCAAGTCCCATTTTCAAAAACTTAAAAAACTTTTTTACAAAAACACTCAATGTTATGGTAGAAAAAGAATGTGGACACATGTTTCTCTCTGTTAAGCTATGACCTTGGCAAGTTACTCAGTACTTGCTTATTCCACAATCTAGCTTTTTCTGTTCTCTGCTTGAACTACTTACTGCAACTGGGAGAAAATAACCACTAAGAATGCTTGGTCTAAAAACTGATTTGAACCATCTGATACCTAATCCAACCTTGTTGAGTCAGCCCCTTCAGGAGCCATTGTATATATTCACTATTTTCTTCAACTTCTCTATTTTTCTTTTATATATTTCTGACTCTCATAAGATTTTTTTAAACTCCTAGGGCCTTGAAAAAATTTTGTATATCATAGGGAATCATAAAAAAAAAATTCTCAACTCTGAGTGTGCATCAGGATCATCTGGGAGCTTTTAAAAATAATGATGTCAGGATTCTATCTCAGACCAAATCAATTGAACTCTGAAAATGATGCTCTAATATAGTTATAAATTTTTTTTTGCTTTTTTTAGGGGTTATGAGGAGGTACACCCACAGAATATGGAGGTTCCCAGGCTAAGGGTTGAATTGGAGCTGTAGCCGCCAGCCTATGCCAGAGCCACAGCAATGCAGGATCTCAGCTGTGTCTGCAGCCCACACCACAGCTCACAGCAATGCCAGATCCTTAACCCATTCAGCAAGGCCAGGGATCAAACCCTCAACCTCATTGTTCCTAGTCAGATTCGTTTCTCCTGGGCCACAACGAGAACTTCTCTAATATAGGTATTTTAAAGAAGCTCCCAAGTTTCAATGTGCATCAAAAATTGGTCCATTGAACAATTAAACCCTCGTTTGATTAAAATGAGGGAGTCTTCTGATTATGGAAAATATCAGAAAAGTCAGAAACAGTGGCAAAATTATCCAGCTCAGAGGGCCTGGTGAACCACCACATGCTCTAGTGAATTAGTATGTCCTCTGTAGAGAAATGGTGTTTAATACACAAATAAGAGTTGATCATCAAAGTAATATCTGTAAACTTGCTGAGAAATGCTTTTTCCGTTCCTTCCCTGAGGCTTCAGGAAGCTATCTCTTCCTTGAATAAACCTGTTGAAAGTGGGCAGATTGGCTGGCAGTTTCTCCTAAGTGCTGGTATTTGAACTTGGCCTAGGCAAGCACCTCTTGTAATTTACTTTACACTTGGCTGAAAGAAGATGATTTTATACTTGGGCTAGGGATGAAGGGAGCTTCTGTTTCCCTCTGGGGCCTATGAAGGATGAGAACATTTACTGTGTGTGTGTTTTTTTCCCCTTCCCTTGAAAAGAAATAAAGCCACATTGTGCTGTTGCTCCACCTAGTTCAGGCGTGCAGAGTCGAGTAAGCAGTGTTTGCCCTGTTTGTCCTGTTGCATGATGCTTGGAATAAAAGGTGTTACGAAAAGTTTGATTTGTTTCCGATAACCCAGTGATGGCACATACCTAATAACTGATTTTACTGTAATATTCCTGAATTCAAAAGCATTTCCGTCACTTCACATTATCACATCTTTAGCAAAGAATCAAATCTTACTTTACTGGGACTTCAAATAAGGTAATTTAGGCATTTGGCCTAAATTATATACTGTTTTAAAAACCTCTAGGGCTTGGTAAATCTGTATACTAAATATCACAAAGAACTATAGGGGAGAATTGTAAAGAGGAGTTCAGTATTTTAATAATCAATCTAGAATAAATTTTAAAGAAACTGCCTAAGGGAAAAAAAAAGTCATCTTGCTTACCTAATGAAACTTAATAAATTTTATTTTGACTTCATGTACAGTTCCAAATAGCTAAAATAGAACTTTATAGAATTTGTTAATGAGTAAGAAAAGGACTTTTTGGCTTTGTTGTTGTTGTTTAACATATCAGGTTACATTCTAAACTAAAAGTGTTATAAACAACTTGAAAATGCCTGAGAACAGTTATGTGTAAATAAGACCACAGATAGACTATAATTCTTTTACTGAGAAAAGACACCCTAATATATATATTCCTTCAAACATTTATTAACTACTCAAATATTTTATGATTATTTCATATTTAAAATGAAACACTTTATTCTGTAAACATTTATCTATTATTTTGTTAGATGAATTATGTGCAGAATATTCTAGGTATGATGTGCATCATAGACAACAGAAAGTATTTTGGAGTGAGTGCTTAATATCACCTATTTTTTACCTTATAATGTTCTCAATGGTAATTTTTATTTTGACTATGCCTTTGTATTTTAATTTTTATCTATAGTAAAGCAAAATAGAAAAATGAGGACTAAATGAAATTAGCAACTAATTTCTGAATTTATATTTTCCATTCCCTTTACTTTCCTTTCCTGCCCAGAAGGATTTTCATGAGTATAAATTACAAAGTGGTAAGGGAAGTATATAAGTAAAAAGAGAAGCTTAAGTGAAGAGGAAATAAATCAGAGGAAAAAGAAAAAAGTATTTAAGAAAGGGCCTGGAATGGTCATCTCCACCTAATGGAACTCATTTATCTTATGGTGTTTTGATTAACTAAGTGTAGTTACACAGTTCTTAATTAAAAGGAAATTCTGTTCTATGATTTTCAGTAAGTGATAATTATATATTGAGGTAACACTAGGAATGCTACAGTGTGCCAGGCATTTTGGAAATTCTCAAAGAAGGGAGGGGAAGGGTTGGGACCACTATCCTGAGCATCACCACTGGGTGTCAGCTTCTCTGTGTTGGTGGGTAGAGTTTAAGTGTGATGTATGTGAATGAAGATGTGTGGGCTGTGCTCTGATTCACACTTAGGCTATCTTCTTCTTGTGTGTGATGTTATGCTCCATAGACTTTGATGGGGTTTTCTTTGTTGGTTTATTCATTTGTTCTAAGAAAATGTTTATTTTACTTTTACAAAATAACTAAAATCTAGTTCTATTCTTCTTTGGAGAGATAGGGACAGTAAAAACTTAATTCACCATCCCAAAGCCTAGAAATACTTGCTTTTATACAATATTGGAATGTGAAATCAATTAACTGATCTAAAGTGTGGGTTTTTTTTTTCTTTTCTTGAATTGTACACAGAATTTCTTGTCCTATTGGAATTAAAACGATTCTTCTTTGCTGCCATATTGGAGGAAATCCATTTAAAACCACATGTTGATTTCAGTATAAATTCCACAGCTTAGAAATAAGTTAAGAAGTAGCAAGAAGAACCTTAGATTGAGATTTCAAGAGAAACAAATTAAAGCTTTCAGAATCCATGCTAATTGAATGTTGATGTTGAACAAAGAATGACATGATAATTGACCTAAAAAAAAAAAAACCCAAAAGATTTGGTATGTTTTAATTCAATAAAATTAATAATACTTTTATTATAAATATATATTTAAATATTTGCCTCTTACAATCCTGGTTTTAATGATGCTAGTGCCCTTATTAAGGGTGCTTCTTTTCATGCTCAAAAGTGACCTAGTTTAGTTGATAAATAAGAGTGAATCATAGGAGTAGGGAAGGTAGAACATCCAGATTGACTTAGATATCCAAGAACAAGGTCTCCATTGTGCTCCATTTAATTCAGAAGTCACAAGCTTCCTAGGAAGCCCCTTGCACCTAACATTGTTCCGTGATTGGGTACATAGTATAGTGGCTGTAAGAGGATTTATCAGGTAGATGGACCTCATAGCTGGTCTTTGCTCCTTAATGTGGTATGAATATATTTCCCACATGTCTGAAAGTACTGTGGATGTAGCCCTATGATCCTGAGGCCTAAAGAGAAACTATCTGGGCAAGTGAAAAGGATGCAGTGGCAGACTGAGTGTAGCAAAACTGAGAACTACAGAGATGTCTACCTTGGCCAGTGTAGAATACAGGATGAATCAGGTCCTCCCCTGCAGAACTGATGGTTGTCTCCCCAGAAGGGTCCTGGAATTCATAGGGAGTGAGAAAGACTCTAAATTGAAAGGAATCAAGTTTGTGACATCTTAAAGAGTTAAATGACATTTATTTTCACAATAAGGTTAAATGTGGACTTACATTTATTTGAGCAATTGGAAAAAACAGAGAAAGCTGCACTTCTTTCATATCTAACTGTTCAAACTGAAATTGTATTCATGTCAGAGGTCCTTTCCTTTGGCTCCCTTTCTCTCCTTCCTGTCCTTCCCTTCCCTCCCCTTCCCTTTCTTTCTTTCTTTCTTCTTTCTTCCTTTCTTTCTTTCTTTCTTTCTTTCTTTCTTTCTTTCTTTCTTTCTTTCTTTCTTTCTTTCCCTTCCTTCCTTCCTTCCTTCCTTCCTTCCTCCTTCCTTCCTTCCTTCCTTCCTCCTTCCTTCCTTTCCTTCTTCCTTCCTTCCTTCCTTCTTCTCTTTCTTTCTTTCTTTCTTTCTTTCTTTCTTTCTTTCTTTCTTTCTTCCTTCTTTCTTTCTTTCTTTCCTTCTTTCTTTCTTTCTTTCTTTCTCCTTCCTTTCTCCTTCCTTTCTTCCTTTCTTTTTCTTTCTTTCTTTCTTCCTTCCTTTCTTCCTTGTTTCTTTCTTTCTTTTTCTTTCTTTCTTTCTTTCTTTCTTTCTTCTTGCTTTCTTTCTTTCTTTCTTTTTCTTTCTCTCTTTTTCTTTCTCTCTTATTTTTGGACCCACCAAAGAGATTTTGGAGTGTAGTAGGTTGTTTTTTAAGGACTCTTTCCCCAAGTAATTAAACTTTATGAATTATTGCTTCAGTGTTTAGAGAAGTTACTAATAAATTCAAAGGGAGAAAAAACAGGAGTAATTTTATAAATCTCTATCCTTCCCACTTTTAGTATCAGAGATGTAATGACATCACAAATAGTTCACATAGCAGCACTTTTCAACACTATATTACAAAGCGGAGGCTTTATGCATCCACAGCATACCTGGCCTCTACCATAGGGGCACAATCACATTTGATGAACTACCTAACTCATTTATACTGAAGTTGTAGTCACTATTATACTCCTAGAAATTTTAAAAGATTTCATGATTATGAAGTTGCTTCACTGCAGAATGGAATCATAATCACTATGTCTTAGAACACAGAGGGCTAGATAGATATTCTTGATGCTTTTCAAAATGACACCACATAACTTGATTCCATTTATATTTAAGGAACTCTGTGAATAACCCAGGGTTTTGAACACTTGAACAATTTTGAAGCTTAACCCTGTGTAGACAGCAGGACCTTCCCTAATAGATAGCAGGTCAGAGTGGCCATGCTTGGTCACATACTTAAAGGAGAGACACCACTTCAGTGATACTGTTTGCCTTATCCTCACCTCACAATACCAGTTCTGTGAGGTGATATCTTTTCTGTGCCCGGGGAAACTGTAACCTAAGTGCTGTCTCTCTCTGGAGACTTTCGGCTTTGAGTGGTCTTGGTTATGAGTGGCACTGGTAGAGGTCAAAATGTTAAAGAGGGAGGTTCGCATTGTTTATTTGCTCCCTCGCTTTCGTTAATTCTGGTAGTGGCTGTGCATAATTATAGTTCTTTTTGGGAAGCCTTCTCCCACTGCTGAGCTTTTAATACATGCCAGTTTCACCCTTCTGTTCTCTTGCTCCTCAGGTGTAGAACAGTATTGTTTTCCTTCCTTTAATTATCCCTAAGTGCATTACCATCCCTTACAGATTTCATTAATGCTGCCCACACTTTACAAATAATCTCTTAATTAAATTATTTTTTCTTAAAGCTCCTAAAAATTACTATTCTTTTTATGTCAGGACTTTGCCTAATCCAGAAATCTGTTTTATATCTGCTGCCAGCCTTCCCAGCTTTCCAAAAATCTCATCATTGTTTTGTGTTAAGAAAAAAATCTAGCAAGTTTATCTCAATCCAATCAGTGCCCTATCATAGACCAGCTATATACCAGGGCCGGTTGTGCGATCATAATATTCCTCCTTCTCTACTCCTTTTTTCCTACAGTTGCACCCTCTACCCCTCACAACGAGATTTACATCTTTGTTTTGACATTCTGTGACATCACCTCCCTTTCCACTCCCTACATGATTTTCTTTGATGTACTTTTTAAAACTGCAATTCAGTGGATAAAGGTGTTGAGAAGGAAATTAGATCACTTTGATACTTTTAGCTTTGATACCTGAATCAAACCAGCCTATGCATCAAGAAGTCATCTTGACATCCAGGGTAGGGCTCATTTCAGGGCTGGGTGATTTGTTTGCTCAACAGTGTCATCTGGTATTTAAGCTGTCTGCTTTTCTTCTCTGACATGAATGCATTTACAAGATACTAATGATGATCTGCCTCATGGTTGTAAGATGGCAGCAAAGAGCAGTTATGTGAGAGTGAGAGTCTTCTCCTATAGTTCACTCTTAAGGAAAAAAAAAGGTAAACAGGTCTCTCTTTGATGTGGAATATGCATTCTCATTTATGAGATAATCCAAGTTTAAAAAAAATTACCATGACTGACTTAGAAGAATCAGGTGTAGTGAGATGGATATAGGAAATTAATCACAATGGTCACCCTAGGTGTGCTATTTGTGATTTACCATAAGCAGACACTTAGGGGTATTGCTGATGGCATATTTCCACTTCATTGTAAAGTTGAAGAATTAGCCGAACAATTTCAAAGATACATGTGATCCACAGAGAAACAGACTTTTCTATTAACTTTATTCTTTCAGTAGATTTGCTTCTAGCACACTTGCCTAAAAGCAGTGAGGTCCAGAGAGTTCATGCTGTTTTCTGAATAGAGTTTAGAATAATGGTTTTGTCCTTGGTACTACCTATAATTAAACAAATTATTAGTATTGTCTAATGTCTGAGAAGAAAATAGAACAAAGTTTTGAAGATCTGCATTTAATTTCTCATCTGACATTCCTTGATAATTAGCTATGAGGGCTTTCATAGTTTATTGGCCTTGACTTTATTATTTATAAAATAAATAAGCATGTTAGAGGTCTATTTCAAATCTCTAAAATTGCAATGTAATGTTACTAAATTTTGGGGGGGTTAATTTTTTTTAAATTCTCTTATCATAGGAACTAGAGTTTTTAAATAAAATGTAGCTGGGCAATTATTTCTTTATGCATAGATAATAAGGGTGATAAAGTTTTATCTTCACAACATCTAAAACTGAAATAGTGTATGATTTTAACATGTTCTTATCACCTATAAATGATTTAGAGGAAGAAGTCTTTCTAGTTAAAACATAAACCACTTCACTTCTAGCTAAATTCATTCTAACTAAACATCAATGAGATTTAAAACCTTTGAAAGTGGAAGTACTATTCCTACAATTAATATAAAAATAAAATATTTCTGTTTCAAATAATTATCAACTATTTACATGATTAAGTTACAAAGATGAATAGTTATCATGAAAATTCCCAGGAGGCAGCAACACCTGAGCAAGTTATTTAAATTTAATACCCAGTGTTTTTAACATAAATTGTCCTCAGTCATCACTTTAAAGCTGCTTAGATCAGGTCTCTTTTTCATCTGTAGTTCACGGGAAATCAAAGACGCATCTGAAGCAATACCCTGGAAATTCCTAGTGGACATTAAACATTTGTTTTCGTATACTTTCATTGTTAATGTATACCTCTGGGACAAATCCTGCTTTGAACATATTCAGATTTAGCTTCACTTAAAAATAGTATAATTAACTCCCTTCTCTTTATGCAACGTTTCCCCATCCCAGCAATCTCTCTGGCACTGTTTATACTCATTCCTTTGCTTGTAATATCTTTTCCATAACTTCTTACTAGAGAAATCCCATTTTTTAAATTCTTTAACTCATTTAAAATCAATCTCACTGAAGGAGTAGTCCGTGTACAATTCCTGTTTCCATCTCTTCCTATCTTATTCACAAAATTTTATTTCTGCTTCCTTCACTTCATTGGAATTCCTGTCACTAAAATAACAAATATGATTTGTCATTTCTCACTTGTTCTTTAATATTTTTGATATTACATGCTACTTAAAATATGATTTCTTTTTTCTTGGACTTCATGACACTGTCTTCTTAGGCTTTTTCTCCACTTTCTCTGCAAATCTCCTTCAAATAATCACCAGCTAATCAACCTAGGAAGACCCATTAAATGTTGGTTTAGATACATAAAGTCTAATAAGTTCAAAATTCAACTCATTTTCTCTCCCTCCACTCTGTTCAAAAACATTGCCTTTTTGTTTCTTGGGTCTGTGTCCAGTTCTTAAAGTCTAAATATATAGGAAGCTGTTCAACTGAGTAAATGTGAAGCTCTAATTGGCTTTTATTCAACAATTTGTAATGGCAGCATACCATCTAGTAAATAAAAAGGATCTCCAAGAAGCTGTATAAGATGGGACAGCTTCTATAGATGTGGGGGCAGGACATGGGGGTTATTAGAAAAAGAAAAGAGGATTGTTTTAGGCTAGGTCACTTCCTTTAGGAAGAAGGTCAGGAGGTCTTATCATGCGTATTACCTCAGTAATGCCAACCAGGAACTTCAAGACTAACTGGTTTAAAATTCCACTCCAGAGAAGCTGAAAGTGCAGTTAGGCTAAGGTATTAAGCCTTGGTAGAGTAAGTCTTCAGCGGAAGTGAGTCCATGTGGAGATTGCTGTACCTTTTTAACATTTTCCACATTTTGGTCAAGTTCTCAGCCTGAGAAATGTGATCAAAATTTCAACATTAATCTGTGACACAGAAGGTAAGAATATACAATGGTGAAAAGACAGTCTCTTCTCACACTTGTCAGAGTGGCTATCATCAAAAAGTTTGCAAATAACAAATGTTGGAGAGGGTGTGGAACAAAGGGAACCCTTGTAAATTTTTGAACAGAATGTAAATTTGTACAGCAACTCTGGAAAACAGTATGAAGGTACCTCAAAAAGCTAAAATTAGAACTACCATATGACTCAGTAATTTCACTTCTGGGGATGTATCTGGAAAAAACAAAAATGCTAATATGAAAAGATACATTCACTCTAATGTTCATAGCAGTACTATTTATAGTAGCCAAGATATGGAAATGTGGAAGCAAGTCAAGTGCTAATCAACAAACAAATGGGTAGGGAAGATTTGTGTGTGTGTGTGTGTGTGTGTGTGTGTGTGTGTGTGTATAGTTAATACATGGGACAGTAATAATTCCAAGAAGTTTGCAAGGCTGTTGTTAGGGCTTGTGTGATTTGCCCAGTGTAGTGGTTTCCTTGATCACTGGAAATTGTGGAAAGTATATCCCAACTGGGAAACACATTTTCTAATAGTTTGTCACTGTGAGGGCATTAGTCTTGTGGCAGAGGAAGGCTTCAGCCTATCTGGAAAAAAAAAAAAATATATATATATACACACACACACACACATTAATTTATATATATATATATATATAACAAGAACATATTGGTAACTCATAATAAATGGCAATAGAATGAAGTCCAACTGCAGGTATTCAAAAGATTCAGAGGGAGGAGGTCTGAGACCTTTAGGGACAAAAATAGTTTTTCTTAAATGCATGACAGTGGGTAAAGGAATGCAAAACCCAAAAAATGTGGTTTGCCAGAGATCTGGGTTTCCCATAGCCCTGACTTCATTTAATTTACAGCCATTGTTTACTCATCTTAATTTCTCTGATTCAGGAACAGAATGTTGTCATTGTACAAGGACAACAGGATGGCAACAATCTATCCCTGAGAAGTCATATTTTGCAGAAGCAGGACTTCATACAGATGTGCCACAATCTTTATACATTCTCTTTCTGCTTCCTTTGCATGAAACTCAGCTGGGTTACTTCCTTGAAACTCAGCCTCAGTCGTTTTGGCCTATACTTCAATTTTGATGATGGCAGTTTCAGAGGGTTACACAGCTTTAATGTCAAGAGCATCAGATTTAAATAACTAAAGATATTATAAACTATTTGGCAAAATACAGAATCTCTGTTGCTAGGTGGATCACTTTAAAAGGTAAAGAAATAGGAGTTCCCATCGTGGCTCAGTGGTTATGAACCCGACTAGTACCCATGAGGATGCAGGTTTGATCCCTAGCCTCACTCAGTGGGTTAAGGATCTGGCATTGCTTTGAGTTGTGGTGTAGCTTGCAGATGTGGCTGTGGCTGTGGCTGGAAGCTACAGCTCCGATTCAACCCCTAGCCTGGGAACTTCCATATGCCATGGGTGTGGCCCTAAAAAAAGACCCAAAAAAGTAAAGAGAAATATCTTATGATTTTTTTAGTTTAAATTAAAAAAAATATATTGAAGTATAGTTGATTTACAATGTTGGGTTAATTTCTACTGTATAGACAAGTGATTCAGTCATACATATGGATATATTCTTTTTCATGTTTTTTTCCATTATGGTTTACTACAGGATATTGAATATAGTTCTCTGTGCTATATAGTAGGATCTTGTTGTTTATGTCTCCTGTGTTTAATAGTTTGCATCTGCTAATCCCAAAATCCCAACCTGCCCCCCTCCACCACTCCCTCTTGGCAACCACAGATCTGTTCTCTATATCTGTGAGTCTGATTCTGTTTCATAGATAAATTCATATGTGTCATATTTTAGGTTCCATATATAAGTGATATTGTATGGTATTTGTCTTTCTCTTACTTATTTCACTTAGTAGGTCAATCCCAAATCCATCAATGTTGCTGCAAATGCCATTATTTCATACTTTTTTATGTTTGAGTAGTATTCCACTGTATATATGTATCACATCTTCTTTATCCATTCACTTCTGAAGGACAGTTAGGTTGTTTCCATGTCTTGGCTATTGTGAATAGTGCTGCTATGAACAAAGGGGTACACTTATCTTTTCGAATTATACCTTTGTCTGGATATATGCTGAAGAGTGGGATTGCTAGATTATCATTTCTTACTATCAAAAGCAGACCAGTAGCCCAAGAAAATGTTGTTCTTTTAGCAGATGAAAAAAATTATAATTTTACAGAAATGCATTATTGATGTTAAAGCTCATTCTTAAAACCATAACAATTCAATTTCAGCCAGCTTGATTACACCACAGTTCCTTTTCTCTCTTTTCCCAACTTTCTAGTTCATTCTTTATTTTCTTCATTCCCATGTTGAAATTACCAAAAGTTTTAATTTAGGTAAAATTCTCCCCATTAACAAGAATACATCTTCATGCCTTACACCTTTTCTTAGCCAAAAAAAAAAATTCTACTTTCCTTGCATAGAATTGCTTCCCTTGTTATTTCTAGTAGCTTTAATTTCATATATTAATTAGAATTTTTAACTCTTAGAAACCATAATTTTTAGTGAAAACTAAGAAGTAAGAAATTATGGACTATATGTCATTCTAGTGTTATTTAGATTGGCAAATTTATGAATACATTTCATAATTTCTAGAAACATGTACTTCTTCACAGTACAATCTTTCACTATGATATGACATGTTTACTTATAAACGCAAATTTATACTTAGTTTCTCTGCAATAGGAAGCCAAGAGCAGATAAAGCAGCAGATGTTTTCAAATGAAAAAAATACGCAAAATAAAAACATGGCAATTCTGGAAGGAATTAAAAACAGAAAAAATGTAATATTGGAGTAAATATAAATCCATGTTGATGTATGGAACAACAACTACCATAATATCTTGGGAGATTTAAAGGTATATTTCTATACAAATTAAGATACGTAGTAGTATGCATGACTGGAATTTCTGCTCTAAAACTTTTACACTATTCAGGAAAAGGATAGAAGTTTTGATTAATACCTGTAGTCACTTCTGTGGTACCCACTATACTAATAAATGTATGATATATAACTTCCATGAAAAAATGGAAAGATATATACTCCATCAATTCAAGAAAGTAAAAACCAGGGTTCCCATTGTGGCTTAGCAGTAATGAACCTGACTGGTATTCATGAGAATGTGATTTGACCCCTGGCCCTGTTCAAAGGGTTAGGGATTCCGTGTTGCCATGAGCTGCTGACGTAGGTTATAGACGTGGTTCAGATCCTGCATTGCGGTAGCTGTGGTGTAGGCCTGTAGCTATTGCTCTGATTCAGCCCCTAGCCTGGAAACTTCCATATTCTGTGGGTATGGCCCTAGAAAGAAAAAATAGAAACCTAGAAAGTATGTAGTAAAAAGTTAGCAATAATCTCCAAATATGGTTGATTTAGAATAAAGTGGACTAATTACTGTAGGTAAAAGACAAAACTTAGCTGGTTGGATTAAAAAGTTCTCACTTGATATAGACAGTTGGTGGCCTTGCCCTCTGGCACAGGACTGTAAGATGTGTGGTAAAACTAAGGACAAAAAAAGTCTGAGAATAAAAATATTGAAAATACTTAGCAAACACTAAGGAAAAGGAAAAATCATAGTCGTTATATATCAGACAATGTAGGTTTTAAGGCATAAGGCATTATTATATGAAAAGAGCATCACTGTATGATTCTCATAAGTTGTACTCACTGATTAGATATAACTGTTCTAATTTTCTTTGCACCTAATATATGACCTCAAAATATAAAGAGAGATATAGACCTAGAAGGAGAATTAGACAAATCCTAAATCAGAGTTGACTATTTTATTTTAATAAAACTTTCTCAGTAATTGATGGAACAGTTAGACTAAATATAGTGGAAGATATAGAAGGCTTGAATAGCAAAATTAACCAATTTTGGATTAAAGCATGTGATAAATAGATAACTCTGACTACAGAGTGCACATTTTCTAGGTGCACAACATTTAAAATTGACTATATACTGCGTTATAAAGCACACTTTAATAAACTCTTAAAGTTGAACTCATATGTCCTCTGATCGAAATTGCATTATACCAGAAAATAACAAGAAGATAACTAGAAATCTCAATATTTAAAAAAATAAGTAATACATGTAAAAATGACCGGTATATTTAAAAAGGAATCACAAAGGAAATTAGAAATTAATTTGAACTAAATGATATTTAAATATTTCTCAATACTTGTGGAATGCAACCACAGCCAGGTTTTTAATGGAGGTGTGTATTCTTAAATGCATATATTAGAAGAGAAAAAGGCTGATAGGTAATAATTTAAGCATTAATCTTAAGAAATTAGAAAAATAATAGCAACTTGAACCCAGAAAAAGCAGAAAGAAGAAAATAATGAAGGAAAAAGGAAAAATGCATTGGACAACATGCCTATAATAGAGAAGATCATTGAAACCAAGTCTTTTCTTTGAACTAATAAAATTGGTAAGTTCCTGATTATACCAATCAATAAATTTTAAAAGTAGACTCAAATTACAATATTATTAATTTTTTTTTTGCCCCCAATTTCCCTGAAGCACATGGAGACCCAAGCTGCATTTGCAACCTGTGCCACAGCTGTAGCAACTCCTGGATCCTTAACCCACTCTTCTGGGCCAGTGATTGAACCTGAGTCCCAGCACTCCAGAGATGGCACCAATCCCATTGTGCCACAGAGGGAACTCCAGTATTATGAATTTTTTAAAAAAGTAGCAGCCCTATAGATTTTTATGATAATGAAAGATTATAAAATGATGTTATAAACTGTTTATAGCCATGCATTTGAAAATTTAGATGATATGGCAAAGTTCCTAGAAAAGCACTTCTTATTACCACTTATTTTTCTAGCCACTAAGATATTAAGTTTGTAATAAAAAGTTTCCCATAAGAAACCTTAAAGCCTAAGGGGGCCCTACTAAATACTTAAGAAGGAAACGTGGCAAATTTTACAAAAATTCTTCAAGAGAATTACGTATGCTTAGCACAGTCTAGATACCAAACCTGACATGGTGTAATTAATTTTGTTATAGAGTTAATAAATAATTGTGGATTTTTTCTCAAGTTTTTTTGATTCCAAAACTCTTAATCGCTTTGGTACATTGTCTCCCATAGACTACAGTGTGGATCCATGGAGAAATACATAGATGTCCTGCTTTTAAATGTTATTTGGTCTTATTTGAAAAGGAAGAGAAGGCCAGGGAATTTCCAACTCCACTAAATGGAATGGCTTCTCAAGATGGGCTGTAGAATGTCATAGAAATGATCACAGAAGCTCTTATCATAGAAAGTGCATGTGTTTAAATTCCTCATCTTTCACTATCTAAAGTCGGGAATGATTCAGTGGCTTTTCCCTTAAGTAGCAGCTCCAGTGTTTCCTACTAAGTAGGTCATAAGGACTTTCAGTACTAAAACCCCTGTCATAAGGAAACATGCACCTGGGAACTACTGAAGTCTAAGGGAAGGTTGTGGGAAGCAAACTATTTCCATAGGCTTTTGCATAGAAACTTTTTTCTCATATCAGATGAACATTAACAGCAAGAATCATTTATGATGAAAACTGTTCTCTCTCCACTTGTCCAGCTCCCATTCATAGGTACCCATCATTCAACAACAGTGAGTCTCTTTAGGGAAGTAAATAGCTCCTCTGGTCTGACTAGAATAAGGTAAAGTAATGCTGCACTCTGTTGTTACATGTTCCAAAATTGGGAGTTCTGGCATTGCTTGGATTTAATTATTTGCACCAACACAGGCACTTTCAAATAGATATAAACTTTTAAGCAGAAATAATGATTTGAAGTGTGTTTTAAAAGCCGTTTCAAGTCTCTATAGAGTGGGAAAGTGGAGGAAAAGAAAGTTAAAAGTGGATTAGAATTTAACTTTGTCCTGCCAGGAGAATAGTGGGTGGAAGGACTAATGCAATTAGTAAAGATAAGTGGCTCCCTGAAATCATTTTGGAAGTTATTAGCAAAAAAGGAAAAAAGTTATACCCCCAAATCAGAAAACGGATCACCTCTGTTCATAATAGCTGAGAATATTTCTTCTGGTCACACAGTGTTTCTCCTTGCAGCCGTATCTCCTGCAGCTGACTAAGCTTTATTTAATGCTTCACACTCATGGAAGCAAGCCGTTTCTAAGTACCACACCACTGCCCACCCCACTCTTTCCATCCGAACATTTCTCCTTTGCTCACCAGCTGGTATCTGCTTATACTTCAGGACCCCTCTCAGATTGCTCAGCTTTTCTTTCCTGCTTCAAGATGGGTTGGACATCCTCCCTCTCTTCTGGAAGTTGTCATTACCCTTTCTCTTACCTCAGTGAGTTTAGTGTTCAGTTTAGGAGTCTCTGCTTACTATCTTATTCATCTTTAGAACAGAACTTCCCAGCCAGCACAGAGCTTTACACATACTATCTACTCATTGAATATTTGTTAAATCACTGAATTGCTTGAGTGGTGAGAAGTAATTCATTTTACTTTTCTAGGTTTTCATTTTCTAATCTGTAAAATGAAAAGGTCAGACAGTATCATTTCTAGCCTTTCCTTCACCTATAAATTCCCATATTTCTCAGAGCTGGAGCTCTGTTGTGGGCTTGATGTTGATGTTGGAAGGAGGCTGTTGCTATGAAACTTCACTTGAGAAAAACAGTTAAATAAAATAAAATAGGGTATGTCTTACCTTTGCAAGGTGCCCATAGCAAGAGACCCTAGTAGGCAGCATGCTCTGAATAGTGTAGTCCTCCTACATCCTGATGTCAATGGTATGTATTTTAATTTCTTTTTAACATATAGGGCTCTACATCTGCAATCCAGTTTTTCTTTAATAGAAAATAAAGTCAAGGGAGTTCCCATTGTGGCTCAGCACCAATGAACCTAACTAGTAACCACGAGGACAGGGGTTCAATCCCTGGCCTTGCTCAGTGGGTTAAGGATCCCGTGTTGCTGTGGCTGTGGTGTAGGCTGGCAGCTGCAGCTCCAATTCAGCCCCTAGCCTGGGAACTTCCATATGTTGCAGGTGTGTCCCTAAAAAGACAAAGAGAAGAAAAAAAAGAGAAAATGAAGTCAGAGAAAGATTTGTAATCCTAATTTTCCCGTTTTATGTCAGATTTTTTGGTTTTACCTACAAATTCCATTATAAAACTACAATTTAAAAATCAAAAGCTCAGAGAGTTCCCAGAGTTTTTTGTGGAAGCAAGAGTTCCTTAAATGTTAACTACAATTAAAGAAAAAAGCTTTCTACTTATTGTTATAAATTTTTGCCTAGTGAGAAGATAGAGCCATATTGAAATTCAAAATAGATTTGAGTAGATCTCCTGAGGAGATTTCTGAAAAAATTAACTTATATTTTAATACATATCTGCCCCCAAATGAATTTAGTTTCTTATAAACTCAGAGTTGTGATGCCAACTTTTCATAAAGCAAGAAGAGCTGTGCTTTTCATCTGAATTAAAAAAATGAATGAGTATAGGAAAAATAGGTTACATTACCATGGTTACTTCACCATGGATACCTCAACAATACCTTCAGGGGATTGGTACCAGGAAAATCATGAATTGGATGTTTGGTATCTCACATTGCCAGCCAAAATGTCCTGCCTTGGGCAACTGTACCATCAATGCTCTGTTTTGCTTTAGTAGCAGGGAGGAAAAACAGAATGAAAATTCCGAGTTCTCCAATATGGCTATGTTAATTATCCCCATGTGGATTCAGAGCAAGGAATATAGAAACAAGGGCTGGCAGATTCTCAGAAAAAGTGTAAAGATGGTGAAATGTGACGGGAAAATAGGTATTTTGCTCCATTGATATGGTAATTAGAAGGGACTCCAGGTGACAAATAATGTCCCCTCTGATTTCCTATGTTGGTTACCTGTTCAGAAGCAGGCCAGTGAGTGTACTGCATTTGGATTGCAGGCAAAGGATAGGGACTGGATTCTCAGTTTTCTAGTCTCATGTACAGTTCATCTCCATGCATTAGGTTTAAGAAGCTCAATAAACTAGGAAATTTTTTCAAATGATGAAAAAATGGGCAGAGCAAGGACATAACAATTAGTAATAAGTAGACTATTTTAAGTTAACTTTTCAGACTAAAAGTAATTTGCTTTTAAGTTAGTGAACTTTGAAAACTTAAAAAACAAAACAAAACTACTTAATGATACAGTACCAGATCAGACACTATGATGCAGACACTTCAGACCTTTAAAGAACCAGGTATGTTATCTTCCAGTTTCACATTTCAAATAAGAAACCTTGTTATTTAAAATATCAAAATACCCAATAAACCAAAATGGTAATTTCCTAAGGAGAGGACAGATGCACTTTATAGCAGATTATTCACCTGATCAGGCACAGAATTGCTTTTTTCAAACCATTATCTTCTTTCAGAAGTAAACAAAGGTTACCATGAAAAGGATCATACCCACTGTCTTAGTGTGCTCAGGTACAGACATTTATTTCTCACAGTTCTGGAGTCTGGGACGTCCAAGATCAAGGTTCAGGAAGATTTTATTCCTGATGAGAGCTCTCTTCCTGTTTACAAATGGCCATCTTTTCACTGTATTTTCATATGGCTGAGACAGAAAGGGCTCTAATTTTTCTCTTCTTATAAGGACACTAATCCTATCATGGGAATACCACCCTTTTGACTTAATTACCTCCAAAAGGCCTCATGTCAAACTCCATCATATTGGGGGATTAGAGTTTTGGGGCAAAACAAACACAGTATATAATAAGTATTATTTTATTAGAGACATCAAACATTCTAAAAATACATGCAAACTTTTTTTCAACTGGAGAACATGTTTGAAAGAATATAAGCCAAAACTTTCATGAATCCTAAAATTTTCTAATGTCTCAATTCAATACAATTAACCTTATTAAATGCGGTAAGTCTAACTCCAAACTGTAAACTATCCATCCTGGTCTTAATTAGAGTTAATGCCCACCAGACTCCAGATGGTGGGAGGCATCTCATTTCACTCATGAAAAATACTGCACATCAATCAGTCCTACAGCCAGAGATTCTTATTCACACACCATGGACCTATGGGCTCTCTCCAGTATTCCATCTGTGAATGTGAAATCTTCAAAATACTAGGCTATGCTGTGTTTCAATAGCACCAAAGAAAATCATTTACCTTCTGGGATAGATGCCTGAACCGAACTTCCCAGATTTCAGCATTGTTCTCCCACAAAAGGAAATGCCTTAGCTATTCTTGGGTATATCTTTCAACGCATGTTTTGGGCCTGAATAGCAAGCCAGAAGAAATCTTGCAAGAAAGAAGATGCTCGGCAGTTCTTTTTAAAATACTCACCCCAGGGTACTTTCCTGCTGAGGGTTATACACTAATTAGTGGAAACTGAGCAAATTGTTTGCTTCTAAGTGTGGTGGTGAAAGCTGTGTAACTTCTTCCACCCCAAGAGGCATTTCTCTTCCTGCCTCCCTCTGTTGTAGCTCCCAAGCTTACTCCTCTGAATTCACAAATCCTGGAAATGAAGAAGCAATGAAACTGGCTCATAAATCAGCCTCCATCAGGGAGAGCTATTAGAGAGGACTCGGGCTGTGTGCCGACTGGAAGCAGACATGCCAGGGAAAACTTTAGGGTTAGAAATTTAAAACCGCAAAGATCCCCGGATGTCAGGTAGACCATACCATCCTGTTACAAACCATAAAAGTAGAGTCAAAAAAACATTAAGTGTATCCAAGACCACACAAATTGTAGTAGCAGGGGCAGGTCTAGAACCCCTCTTCCTGCCTTTTATGTGATGAGGCTTATCCAGAGCTAGTGCCAGGAGAAGAGTTTCACTTTTAACCAGAGATTTGTGCATGGTCACAAATTTGGAGGAAGAGCAAATAGGTTCAATCTCCAGTGTTAATGCTTTGGTCTGTTGACCATTCTTAGAGCAGTTGTTATTGAGGGTTTCACAGGTAGTTCATTTTAGCTACTTCTTCACTAATTTTTAAAGCATAACAGAAGTTTTGCCAACAGAGTCAGGTAGAGAATTAAGAGAATTGTTACTGGCAGCAGCAATTTATTTAAGCCATTTTATTGCTTTACAGATAAATCAGGAGTAAAGGAGAAATGTATCAACATTTTAAAGCATAAACTTATATTTATATATAAATACTTTGAAATACAAATTGCCTATGCAATGCATGTACATATTGAGTAGAATTAATTTTTTTATTTTTTGCTTTTTTTTCTTTTAACATATCAAGAGTGGACATCTGGCCAATATTATAGTCTTTAAAATGGTGAAAGTGTTAAATAATTCAATCACGTTTTAACTGGTTAACATTAATTTGTTATGTTAAATGTCAATTTCTTGATTTTACTTGCAAACAATATAAAACAGAGTGAAAGGTTGATTCTTAATTGTATTTATGGGAGTTAAAAACTAAAACCTTTATAAGGAACATATACTCAGAGTACATAATGTCTTCTTATTAGAAAATATGTCAAGAAACTCAAATAGAAAATTGTCTAGCCATAATGACAACAAAGAGTTAGAACAGTCTACCGTAATGCCTAGTTATTTAGTTAAATGATGTATGTGAATATGGTCAAGATTTGCAGACGAGGGAATAGAGAAAGAAATAGCAAGAAACACACGTAATTTGATGACTCTGGCATCAGTTTAAAGCACACAAAGCAAAGGAAGCATTTGTTCACATCAGAAGAGGAATTCATCTGATACCACTCAGAGTGTTCTTACTAAGGAGAGACCTTTCCTGCACTCACATCCTCTGACCTTCAACATGTGGCAAGCAAAACCCTAAATCTGGGAAGGTTGGTTAGATTAAGCCTTCAGAACTTTGGACACTGAGCCAAAATAGCTAAAAGCTTGACCAGCTGGGCAGGAACATTTGTTAAGCAGACTTCCTTAGAAAATTTCCTGATCTTTGTGGGAATTTTCTTTATTTTTCAGGGTCAGCTTTCTACAGTGTCTTTTACTAGATTATCAGAGCCTTGACTCTTGCTTGTTATTAAGTCTCTGCTAAAATGGCCTACTTCCCAAAGGATGTCCTCTGACTACTTTATCTAAGGTTACAATGCCACCCCAATCAGTCGCTCTTTATCTCTTGTCCTGGTGTGTATTTGTATACTTTCATAAATATTGCAGTCATTTTCCTTTTTTAAACTTATTATTGTCTGTTTCTCCCTCTTTAGTGCATGTTCCATAAAAGCAGCAACTTATTCTGTCCTGTAATATAATAAGAAATTGACATGTAAAAGATGAATACCCCCCCAAAAAAGATTGCATTTAGAATGGATAAGCATGAAGTCTTGCTGTATAGTACAGGGGACTATATCCAGTCACTTGTGATGGAACATGATGGAAGATAACATGAGAAAAAGAATATATATGTATATAGAAATAACTGGGTCACTTTGCTGTACAGCAGAAGTTGACAGAACATTGTAAATCAACTGTAATAAAATTTTTTAAAAAGAAATTGACATATAAAAGATGAATACTAAAAAAATCACGAGTAAATAAATAAATCACCAAAGAGAGACTTTGGAATTTATATTTCAATAACTTCCTATGTCACTGTCATTGTATTTAAATGAATCATCCTGTTAAAAATTAATATAAATAATCAGAGCTACATTTGTCCATTACCCCATTTTAAAAGATCTGTGAGGTCTATAATTCTCATTTTATGTGTTGAGGAAACCAAGGTTTAATTCTCATCCTACCACACCTACCACACTATGCAGAAATAAGTAAAATTTATAGGAGAATGTTGTATGACAAATACATAGAGTTATAAATGTCCATGTGAGAGAGTGAGATCACATCCTACCAAAGGTATTAAGTAGCAGGTGTCACTCAGAGAGTTGGAGGTAACAGAATGAGGCAGAATAACATTGGAGAGAAGGTTGGGAGTATTCAAGCAGAGTAAATAGTCCAATTTGGTGGAAACAGCATGCATATTGAGAAATAGTTATAGGTAAGAATAGAAGAGTAATTAACTTCCCAGTAAGAGGGCCTGAGTGTCAAATTGACAAGAATGTACATAGCTATGGGAAAAATAGGAGCCCTGCAAACTTTCAGGATGTGGAATAAATAATTCATATTCTTCTTCAGAGGTAGGTATTTAGAAGATAAACAAAGGAAGCATAAGCTTGCTGGTTTGGAAAGGAAAAGTTTGGAAATAACCTAAAAGAGAGGGACTGGAAGTTAAAGTTCTCATGACAACCCTTTATAGGGTGTGTTATACTGAGGGCAAGTCTTGATAATGGAGATTTACAACTAGGCTGTCATTTTGGGAAGAATCCTATCTGAACTCTAGAAAAGTATGCTTGACCTAATTTACTTTAGTACTTTTCTTACTCTAGTACCAGTTTCTTATCTGATTCCTGTATCTGAAATGTATGACCTTGCCCCCTCATAGTTAGGACATCCAACACAAACATGTCCACTGGGCTGTCCTTTTAGAACCTGGCCATCCTTCCTTCATTACAGCATTTTACCTTAGCTGAGTCCTGGTAGTCCTTCCTACTCCTGAGGTTTTCTACATCAGTGCCCATTGAGGATGTAGATTCAGATGCAGTCACTTCTAAGGGAATTGAAGGTAGGCTAATTTAGAACTGAGAGAATATATACCAATTCATAGAACAGGAGTCTAATTATAGTTAATCAGTAATTACTAACTTAGTGATTATCAAAACTTCAGCATGCATCAGAATCCCTGGAAAGCTTGTTAGACACTGGTTACCACCCCCATTGTTTCTGATCTTATTTAGTGATGGGACTGATGCTACTTTCTGGCGGCTGCATTTTGAGAATCATTGTTTTAACAGAAGACTGAACTGTGTCCTTAATGCTTGATTTTATTGATGTCTCTTGGATTTAGTAGTAGAGAACTCAAAGGCACATACTGTTTTTTAATGGCTATCGATGATATGAATGGACAAATTGTCATCCAAAAGCTGTGTTGAATAAGAATTCATGGTCTCTAAGAAATATACCCCTTTAATATTCATACTTTGAAGAGGTAATAGGATTAATTTTTGAGTTCTTAAATAAAATTTTAACTCTGTATTTGGAAGTAAGAATGTTCAAATTCATGGTTAAAATTGTGATTATAAGTACATACTCAAAGGTTTCTTAGATTAAAAGGAATTCTGGTTTATTGTTGGTTGAGGCTTTATTACTGCTTTATAACTTCTGTGAATCTAAGATGTCATTGGCATTCAAATAGTTTGCTTTTATTAATGAACAAAAATAACTTTATTCATATCAGTTCCAGAGTGATTAGTTGTCATGTTATGAAGGTAAGCACAACCACAATTAATTCATCTACTAATCACTCTTTACTATTGGGTAGGGTGGGACAATTGAGTCTTCACATTGATTCTGACAACATTGCTTTCTGTATATAAAGAGAAAAAAATTGAGAAGAGAAAACTATTTATGGAGAGAAACAATAATTAGGTCTTAGTTGGGAAAAAAAATACCTCAAATTTTCCAATACTACTTCAGTTACTAGCAAAGGAAAATAACTCATTCTATGTCATACCATGTGTAGGATAACTTTATATTAGATTAAAAGCACTGCATGTATTTTCAACATATTTTAATTAGAAATTACATTTATTAATCTTTTCTCCATTTTTTTGCCTATAATCATTTTGGCAGCAAATCTTTAAATATTCCTATAGATACTCAGAAAATCTTTGTTTTTAGCAAGAAACACCACTGAAAAACAGCAGAGTACTTCTTTAAGCGTGTAAGAAAGAGGGATGTTCTGTTTCAATTTTGACTGGTATTAAGCTGATAAAAGGTCTCTTTTTCTCCTATGAGTTAGTTGGACAGATAAGATATGGCACAAGGCCAGGAGAAAACTATTTCTCAGCTCATCCCCAGACTGTTTTTCTCAGGATAATTCTCCCAGTTTTAAGTGAATTTCAGCTCCATTACCCTTAACTATATTCAAATGAAAGTATAAAAATATATCACAAGGTAAGTCAATTTCTCCAAAGTATCTCCAAAGTAATAAACTAATACCATTTCTTCACATCATAAGGAAAAATTAAATCAACACAATTAGAGACCTCAATAATAGAGCTAAAATTATAAGACTCAAATAAAAGTATTGAATAAAATTGTCAAAACTTTGTGTTACATAAAGAGTTCTTAGATATAACACCAAAACTGGAGTTCCCATCATGACACAGCAGAAACGAATCTCACTAGGAACCATGAGGTTGCAGGTTTGAACCCTGGCCTTGCTCAGTGGGTTAAGGATCTGGCATTGCCGTGAGCTGTGGTGTAGGTCGCAGATATGGCTTGGATCTGATGTTGCTGTGGCTGCGGCATAGGCCAACGGCTACAGCTCTGATTAGATGCCTAACCTGGGAACCTCCATATGCTGTGGGTGTGGCCCTAAAAGGACAAAAGACCAAAAAAAAAAAAAAAAAAAACCCCCCACACACAATTAAGAAACAAAAAGACAGATTGGAATAAAATATTTGCAATTCATAGATCTGAAAAACAACTTGTAATTAGAATATGTAAAGAATTCTTACAACTCATTAATAAGGTAAACTACTAATTTTAAAATGAGCAAAGTTTGAATAGAGATTTCACCATTGAAGATATATGGAAAGTTAGCATGCATTTGAAAAGTTACTCAACTTCATTAGTCATTATGGAAATGTCAATTGAAATTACAGTCAGACTACTACACACACTTAGAATGGTCCTAATCAAAAAGACAGGCAAAGGCAAGAATTAGCAAAGATATGGAAAAGCTGACATTCTTATACCTTATATATGGTATATGGTATATATATCTTCTATATGGATGAGGGTGTAAAATAACACAATCACTTTGGCAGTTTTAACAAGTTCTTAGATAGTTAAACATAAACTTACCATTTAATCCAGTAGTTCCACTCCTAGGACTCTACCCCAAAGAAATGAAATTGGATGTCTACACAGACTTGCAGGTGAATGTTTATAGAAGCATTATTTGTAATAGCCCCAAACTAGAAATGATCCAAATGTTCATCACCTGGTGAAGAGATACAATATTGTATATTCCCATTCTGGAATATTGTTCTGCAATAAAGCAGAATGATACTGGTACCCATTGCAACATAAATGAATTTCAGAAGCATTATGGTAAGTAAAAGAAAGGTCCAGAACGTATTGTATGATTTCATTTTATGAAATATTCCTCAAAAGTGAATTTATTAAGACAGAAAGCAGACAGTGATTACTCAGGGCTGGGAGTGAAAGGTAAGACTGACTGCAAGAGATGCTTGAGGGAAATTTTTAGCATGATGAAAGTTCTAATATTGGAATTTTGTAATGGTTACACAGTTCTAAAAATTTACTAAAAATTCATTGAATTGTATACCTGCCATGAAAGAATTTTATGATATGCAAATTAGCCCACTGAAATAAAAAATAGATGGCAAGATCAATATAGAGTGCACAATTAGCCATAATTTTAGTGAATTCAAAACTGAATTATTGTATTCTATCAAATTTTCAGTATAATTACACTGATTGCTGACATACACCTTCCTAATAAATGAGGAAGGAAATGTGATCTGTCTCTCTATATAACTGGCCGTTAAAAATGATCCAGTCAATGAACCATATGTTTATTTAAATTTTTTGTTAGTTTGTTTATCTGTTTTTAATATTGTTCTTGAGAAGTCTCAGGTATAGTGGCTTAACTTCAACTAATATTAGTAATAAGAAAAATAAAAAGGATATCTCCTGATTAACATACTTCATATTCATTAACTATTAGCTATTCTCTTAGTCCATTCTGGCTATTACAGGCTATTGCAGAGTGGGTAGCTTATAAACAGCAGAAATGTACTTCTCACTGTTTTGGAGGCTGGAAGTCTATGATCAGGGAACCGACATGGTTTGATGAAATCCTTCTTTCTCTTCTCAGACTTCTCATTGTATCCTCACATGGTGAAGTGGGCTAGGGAGCTCTGCAGGGTCTCTTTTATAAGGCCACTAATCCCATTCATGATGGGACCACCCTCCTGACCTAATGACTTGAAATGTCCGCCTCCTAATACATCACACTGGGGATTAGATTTTTTTTTTTTTTTTGTCTTTTTAGGGCCACACCCACGGTGTATGGAGGTTCCCAGGCTAAGGATCTAATCGGAGATTTTTGCTGCTGGCCTACAGCAGAGGCACAGCAACGCCAGATTCAAGCCGCTTCTGCGACTACACCATAGCTCATGGCAACGCTGGATCCTTAACCCCCTGAGTGAGGCCAGGGATCAAACCTGCAACCTCATGGTTCCTAGTTAGATTCGTTTCCACTGTGTCATGACGGGAACTCTGAGATTTTCAACATGAGTTTTACAGTGACACAGACATTCAGACCACAGCATCGACTATACACAGGCCACTTTAGAATTTATGATTGTACACATATTTCTCAAATATGTTTATCTTGGCCCATCTCAATTGTATTTTCATACATATGAATGTGACTATACTTAACTCAGACTGAAAATGTGGCTTCATTCATGATCTAACACACTTAAAATGTCCTGCTCCAATCATAAATAATAGACCATAGGACAGACACTCTCTGCATATCTTCCCCCACCATTAAATATTAAAAGTGAACCCACAAGCTAAGTGGTGATGGCATATTGAGTGCATTGTATAAATAGATAAATGAAACCACACCTGACTAGGTGCCAGTTCATTAGGGAGATAAATATTTCCAGGATAGTTAACGGCAGCACAACAGTCACACATTACATGTTTGAAATCTTTTAACCAATGTGGAAGTGAAAAATTAGAGGAAAAAATAAGTGCCAAAGATTTGCTCATCCAATTAGTAAACATTCTTTAAGGTCCCTCACTCAACCTCTTCTTATACTCTCAGAATAAAGAGACTGATTTTCTTGGCTTTCATTTCAATAACTTCAATTACATTACACTATTCCTTTACTTTAGACTCTCTAATTAGGATATTAAATGTCATCTACTGGCCAAATAACTTTTTTTTTCCCTAAATTGGGTCGTTTACCTCCAATTATTTCCCAGTGGTCAGAATGACGAATTAATAATGAATTCTCTCATTTCCTGAATTTGTATAAGTCTTTTGCAGTTGTATGTATTAGGTTAAATCATTTGTTTTTACCAGTGGAACCAATCAGCCAAGCAACTAATCCCCAAATCTCTCATTTGCTAACTTGAAATTAAAAGTATGAATCATTTAGTCAGAATATCTTTACAAAGATAACTTCATTCATAAAAATATGTATATTTTGGAATTCCTGATGTGAATCTACAAAGTAAGGACCTGATGTTGCCTCTGTGAGGGTATGGGTTTGGTCCCTGGCATGGCTCAGTGTGTTAAGGTTCCAGTGTTGCCATGGTTGTGGCACAGGCCCCAGCTGCAGCTCCGATTTGACCCCTAGCCTAGGAGCTTCCATATGCCACAGGTGCAGATGTAAAAGCAAAAAAAAATTGAATATACATATTATGTATTATATGCATATACATACATACACACACGTATCTCTTTATTTGTAGACAGATGTCAATGAAGATATAGATATTTTCATCCCTCCTCCTTGTGTATAGGTGTGACCCATGGCTTGCTTCTAACCAACAAATGAAGATAAAATGCTGTAATGTATGTGATCATACACACATGATTATGTGAATATGTCATATAAGATTGCAGCACCTGTAACACTGGAGTCTCTCTCTCAGTGGCTTTGAGGAAGGAACATTTCTTGAGTCAGGGAACTGCGGGTGGCCTCTGGTAGCTGAGAGGGGTCTCCAGCCAACAGCCAGCAAGAAATAGAAATTTTCAGTCTTAAAACCAAAAGAAAATGAATTCTGCCAACAACTTGAGTGAACTTGGAAGCAAACCCTTCTCCAGTAGAACCGCAGGTGAGATCCCAGGCACAACCAACACTTAGATTGTAACTAAGGCATTGTGCTCAATGCATTGCTTTGTGGCTTGGAACCAGCTAAGGCATACCCAGACTCCTGATACATGGAAACTGTGAGATAATGAATGTGTATGGTTTTAAGCTGTTAAATTTGTTGAATATTGTTAATATAGCAATCAGTAACTCATGCAAATTTTATTACCCAGAATCATGGTGCTGCTGGAACAAACTGAACTAGCAATTGTGAGATTTGTTTTGGAACCAGGCACTTGGGGAGGAAACTAAAAGAATCTTTGAAGCACCTAATAAAGCCTAAAGGTCCTCAAACAAACTGTTAGTAGTTAGTGCTGCTACTGAGAGCAGTTCAAATGTTTTCTCATCTATGATATCAGGATGACTTCATTCAATTACTTTGCACGAAACTATAATCAAACATTTGAGACTACTTATTATTAAAGTGTTCTTGTTTTTTAAGAATGACTAAAAATGTTCCTTCTAGTTCAAGAATGACCAAAAAGGACAACTTTCAGCCCTTGAGCAAGGCATACCACAATGCATTGAAGTTAAGTTCTCATTTGTGAATTGAAGCACTGGTAAACTAAAGCAGTGATTTTTTTTCCCAGATGATTCTGGCAGCTTAGATCTCTTTTCAAATGAAAATTGAGGCAGAAATGCAATGTGTTGAGGAAGCATTGGTCAATCCATATTCCTGCCCACTCAGCCTCTTTCAGACTTTCAACTTCATGGTCCCTAAGGATGCTCCTTGGAAACAAATTAGTAACAAAATTGGCAAATCTTTAAACTACATGGTCCAAAGTCAGGTGAAATGCCAATCAGGATGCTGAGGATATACCCTCTCCCCCTCTCTCTCTTTCTCTGTGAAACACTTAATATATAAGTCAAATGGGCATGGAAAAATTATATTTGCTATCTGTTTATAGATAGATAATTTACCCCCAACTTGAGGCAGGTTGAGGAAATACAGCTTACAAAAGTTTGCAAATGATATGTCTGAAAACCAAGTCAAGTTAAATGACAATTCAAAGTGGTTCTGAACCTCAGAGGTCAGTCAAGATCTAAATTTCTACCTTAAAAATGTGATCAGTATTTCTGGCAAAAATACCTTTTCTAGGTCTAGACTACTTATCTTGTCAACACATTATGTATCTTGAAGAAATTCTGACAGATTTATGTGTGACACTAAGGTCACCTATAAAGAGGGAAGTCTATAATTAAATGCTTTGCAGTTAATTGCTCCCTCAGGCAGTCCACTCTCAAAATTAATCAAGATTCTCTCCCCAGGAAGCCTGTTGCTCTCATAAACTACTAACCTTCCAAATACGAACTTAAATGATTTTGTTGTATTGCTACCAACTCTACTTGGGAAAACAAAACAAAAAGCTCCTTCTAAATAGGAAAGAAAACCACAGAGCTTGGACCGAAACTTGTATAAGTCTTGCTTAATAGTTGGTGAACAGAAAATAACCACCCTAAAACCCTTACTTTCTTACCCCTGCCCTGTCGTTTATAGAGAGAAGGTTATGGCTAGTCATTTAGCATGGATTCAGTTGTTTAGTCCTCGTTGTTACATTGCATGAAACCATAGTTATAAACATTTTTTACACAATAGGAAAATGATTCTCAGAGAAACAAACAAAAAAAGTCACATAGCTAGTTCATGACAGAGCTAAGTTTCTCATTAATCAGAATGAGTAAAGAGAGCAACACATAGAAATAGGAAAAAGCAGCATTGAGTGTATGCATGTCTATCTGTGGGTGAGAATCTAGCTGATTTGACTTATATAATACTATGGCTAAGAATCTTACTACAGATCATAGATGATACCTATAATGGATTCTCCATTTTTTCATTCGATAAGGGCATACTAGGCACAGCTGTATGCCTTTTTAAGTGTTGGGGATTCCTTGGTGAAGAAGATGTGGTTGACTTCATGTAATTTAGACTTCAACTGGAGAAACAAAAATATTAAACCGAACAAGTCCTGCTAAGGTGTGACAGTATGTTCACTAAAGTATGAGATGCCTAAAGAACATAGTCGTGGATACTTAAATTAGTTTGAACGCAATGTGTTCGTGATAGTCAAATTGTTTCACACATACAGGCACATATGTACACCCACAAGTATCTAACAGTTTTCTCTCTTCAACACTTGGAGTAAGAATGTGTCTCATGGGTAGGAAAATTGCTCTGTGGGATTCCCGAGTGACTTCAGATAAGTGCCCTGCAGAAGTGTCTGAAGTGACCAGAGATAGCCATGGTCAGTCTCAGGTTAAAGTTATTTTGTGGCTCTCTTATTTGCTGTGGCAAAGACAGTGCTCTGTGGTCATCAGACTAGTTTCTTCTTCTTCCAGGACATGTTTCTAGACTATGTTTTCTAGGTCCCTTTCCTGTCAGTGAGGATTAGCAGGTTAGTCCTCTCCAGTGAAATGTACTTCAGAGTGGTGTGTAACCTGGCCTGGCCTTCTCACTAAAGGGTGGGTCCCAGTGTCCTTCCTGCTCTCCTTTCTTCCTCTCTTAGTTACAAAGGATCCACTGGAGGCCTCCACCTACATGTAAGGAACACACCTGAGTAAGTGTGCGGGACAGAATCTCTCAGTGTACATAGAATGATGTGAGAAAGAAACAAACACATCTCTGCCTGATTTATGGGATTGCTACTCAGTAATGCATATAATCCAGGTAATCTGGGGCAGGTGGAAAGCCTTCCAAGTTTATAGCATATCAGAGTTTATAGGGCCCAAGGCTCCCACATTGAGTGAGAGAAAAGTCTAATATATGTGAAATAAAAATTAAGCTCATTTATGGAAAAATAGCATTGTATTTTTGAATATTCTGAGTTTCAGGATTGACAGTGTTATAGTTGTCCCCTGGTTCTTAGATAACCTTTGCTTAGGTAAGTCTGCATCCGTCCTTCTACATCTGTCCTTTTTATGCTATATATAACAAAAATGGAAATCTAACATTAGAAAACATCACCTGTGTAGAGAACTCTTTATTTGGTGAAATGCAACCTTCCTTAGATGGATCAGCTCACAGGTCACATATATATATATAGACCAATCCTTAAAGAGATAATTTCTTAAGTAGTAATAAAAGATATTGACATATTCTTAGCAAAGATTATAATTTAAGCCTTAGAATACAAACATAACAAGACTAACAATGTACAAAATAAGTGCAAAAATAAGTAAATCAATAAATTGAACTCTATGGGAAGTCAAGATCAGAAGATCCTAGAAAAGACGCCTTACTCTTATTGATGCTGTGGTGACATTAGCTATCTCCGTATGTGGGTAGTGTGCTGCACTGTATCATTTATTCTGCTGAAGCTTGTGTTTCAGCCTCTCCTGGCTTATAAAGCTATCTCCTGCAACCAGCTTTGACATTTTCATTAATTGATCCTCTAGCACCAGGGTCAGCAAACCATACCCTATTTTTATAAATAAGTTGTATGGAAACACAGCTACACCCCTGTGTTTATGCAGTACCTATGGCTGTTTTCCCATTACAACAGCAGTGTTGAATAGTTGCACAAAGCCTAAAATGTGCATGTACCATCTGTTCTTTTAGAAAAAATTATGCCAACCCATCCTCTAGAGCATGTGATTTGTACATCTCTTGCCACCTCACTGTCTAGTGCAATAATTAATTGACTTTAGTTGTCTTATCCTTTGAGTTGACTTTAAGCTGTTAGTAGTTAAGAGTCTGTGCACTTATATGTGTCCTTTTTTTGGTATCTTTCCACAAAAGAACAAATAAATATTTGTTGAGTTAAGTTGAGTGAACACCCACAACAAAAATCTTACAGTCTTACTTGAGGAAAGCTGTAATCAGGCTCTAAAATATTTTGGACTCAGGATTTGTTTAAAATTTGAGAGCGTAAGCAGTAACTTTTTTTTTTTTTTTTGGTACTTTATATTCTCTATTTAATGAAATTACTTGTTTTATCTTTTGATTTTTTTTATAACTACGGCAGTTATAATTAGCTCACTGTAGTTCTTACTTCATCTTTCATAGTGTAGAGTGTTGGGAAGTGGTCACCCAGAGATTTTGCTGTTTGTGCGACCATGCGACAAAGTCTTTTCAATAAATGCCACTTCCAAGTTGAGCATTTTTTAAGGCATTGGTATACTGCCTCCACTCTCTCTGTTCCAC
This sequence comes from Phacochoerus africanus, assembly GCF_016906955.1. Classification (NCBI taxonomy): domain Eukaryota; kingdom Metazoa; phylum Chordata; class Mammalia; order Artiodactyla; family Suidae; genus Phacochoerus; species Phacochoerus africanus. The sequence goes on along the minus strand of NC_062553.1, from coordinate 100,032,573 downwards.
CACCAGAGTTCAGTGGATCCCAAGGCCCTAGGGGGATGGCAGAGTCACAGATGGAAAAAAACCTGACCCAGACATTAGCACTGGATGGTTAGATGAGAGAGTAATAAGTCCTCATTTTGTTCATCCCATAAAACTTGGAGGTTTGTTTCAGGAACAGAATTACATGAATGAATAATGTTTCTTAGGCAATAGCGTTTTCTTCATCTTTCCCAACAGCTCACTCTGCTCTGAAAGATAGCATTCATTAACTCATATGGGCCAGAATTGTTTCCCTTCCAAAGACATCTTATATTTCTGGGCTAATATATACGAATTGTATGTGTGTATACACACACACACACACACACTCACAATATATCAATATATATGAAATAGAAGTGAATACATATATAAAATATGTATGAGAAGTGCACGGGCACTTTTAAAACCCCAGTGATGTGGCTTAAAGGACTGTCTACTTCAAGGCGGTGTCCCGCAGCCCTCAGAGCCTTGCACATTGTCTGCCTCCCACATGGGGCAGCTTCCTATCAACTGTGTGTGCACACTTGCACTTGCATTAGTGACTCCCCTACAACAGGACCAGGCCCCCTGTCAGGCACACGGGCATGTTCCATGCTTCATAGATCTCTTACTTTCCTTAATTTTCTTTGCCATGAGTGCATGATAATAAAATGACTAAAATAACAAATTCAGTTAAACAAATTACATTTTTTATATTATAACTGTTATCTAGGTTTAGTTTCATGGCACAACATTTTGATTTTATTTTTACCAAATTATTCAGATTAAGTCCTTTTTTCCCATTCCCACAAATATAGAATTCTTACATATATATACACATATATATCTGATATGTATGTATGTATAAACATATATATCATATATACATATATTCCGATATATTTGTATATATATCAGATGATTTTCATTTGACCTGTATTTAATAATAGGCATTCAGATATCTTGTATTAGCTGAAAACTTTTTGTTTAAATGAAAGATGTTGTCCAGAATGAGAAAAGGATGAATGCATGCATCCCGGGTTAGAACAGGGGAGAGTGTGTGGAGTCAAACCATTCTCCTACTGTCTGTGTGACAGCTGCATGCAGACCCCCTAGAACTCCCAGCCCTTTGCCTGGCATTCTTAAATCCACTGGATGAGAGATTTAAATCAAATGAGTGAAATTTCGATCAGAATTGCATGTATTTCTTTGGTTCGGTATCTAGTGTTAAATATTTAAAAAAATAAAACAAACAGAAATACTGGCAGGGTTTTCTTGGAAAGAATATTTTTAGGTTTGTATACCTAAAAAAATGTTTAGGTACCATTTATCAGGAAATTCAAACCATTACTCACTTTACTGTTGCTTATGGATATAATCAAGACATTTCATTTTGAAGTACTTAACATTTTAAAAAGCTGCTTTTCTAATAAACCTGATAATTCCTTTAGTCAATGAGGAGAACAGAAGGTTCTGCTGAATAGTAATATGGCCCAGAAATAGCATTATGATCTCCACATATTGGTTTGGCACATTCTTTTTTACCTTTGAAAAAGTTGTAGCTGTTTCTGAAACTTCAGTCAAAGTTAAAACTAGTTAAGTTTATTAAAGTTTATTTGCCAATTATATAAAATAGGAATAGCTAGTGGAATAGTGTTTTATTTCTTATTGCTCTTACCACCATTATTACATCATAAAATATTATTTTATCATAATTTATTACATTATGTGCTTGTCATCATAAAGAAAATCTTAGCAAGGTACATGATTTAGCATATATTCAAGAGGAAACTTTTGCTGTCCTTATTTATAGGTCTTTGCAGAGCAAAGTCTGGAATTTGAAAATAAATAGAGCCACGCAATGGAGCCCTACCCCAAAGAAACGCTTAGCAGTAAGGGGCCCAGTTCACAGAAAATGGAGAACTACTCTGCCATCTAGTGGACTGCTGAGAAATGGAAAAGCTTTTTTTTTTTTTTCTTTAAATTGTTTCAAATAGAGTTGTATTAAATTTCACAAAAATGCTGAATTTTCTTGAGCAAAGTAGCACCTACTCTCTATATTGCTTTTGACAGCCGTTAGGATTTATTCAGGTTTGGATAATATAATTTTCAGAAAGTTGTTTGAAGAAAAATGGGATTTAGATAGAAGCTTAAAAGTGTACAGTGGTGAATGAAAGTTTTCATATAAGGAATATCACAAAGCGAGAGCAAGAGTGGGAAAGAGAGAGAAAGGGAGGAGAGAAAAGCTGATCTCTTTATTGAATTGTTTAAGAGGGGAAACCAAAAAAAAAAAATTTATTTAGCAAATTTTTAAAGCTTAAAACCAGAAGTCCCCAGGGTTGGAGGAAGAATACTTTAGTTTAACATATGGAAACTTTGGCAAAGAGAAAAAATGTCTTTTGGAAGAAGTTCCAATGTCTGGGAAGAAGGAGAAAAGGGAGGATGAAGAACAGCTGCTGAAAGGGAGTACAGCACGTACAGGGCCTCCTGTACCTTTTTAGCCCAGCCGAGCGCTGTTTGCAGATGACCGTTTTCCTCTGCTTCACCCAGACACTGCTGGGTTGTGGTGGTGGTGGGGAAACCAGGAGGGGAAGGTACATTTAAAGGAGGCCTTTAGGAGATTGGATGCTCACCCTTTGTACTGCCTTGTTGAAATGAAGTGATTATAGATAGGCTGGCAAATCACCTCTCGTTACACTGCGTGGAGAGTCATTTTCTGAGTGTTTAAGGCCTGTGCACTCTGCCAGTTCAGCATTTGCGAGACCTGTCAGTGGGTAGTTTTTGATGCACCAGATAGGGCTATACTGTTGCAAAGAACAAAGAGGTTAAAAGGGAAATACAGCTGGATAGTTTAAAACTTTTGGTAGTCAAGTCCATCGCGCTAATAATTCTCAGTATCTGAGAACAGTGTTCAGTGTCTCAGATGGCAAGGAGTTTCTCTGAGGCCAGGAAAGAGCCCCTAGTTTGGGGAAATATTCTTGGGCTGCAGCAGTGAGCATAGATTCAGTTCTGTCCCAGTCTGTTTGGAATAGGGCCAGTCTTATACAAGGGGTGATAGATAATAAATAGGGAATAAAATAAAATTGGGACTACTAGCATTTGTGAAATGGAGAGAACACTTTTTGAGATCCAACAAGATGGTGTCCTACTGGCAGGAAAAATATAACTCTTCCACCGCCACCTTCTCCTAGCCTTTTGAAAGGAAAACAAACAAAAAAAAATAGTATTTTATAGAGCAGGAAAAATGGAAGGATTTTACAGTAGCACATGGATTTTAGACATGTAAGGATACAGTGAGTTCTTTATGTTTTTAATTTATTTCTTTTTTAATTTTAATTTTTAAAATTTTATTGTGGTATAGTTGATTTACAGTGTATTAGCTTAAGGTTTACAGCAAAGTGAACCAGTTATACATATACATAAAACTTCTTTTATCCACTATAGGTTATTATAGAACATGGAGTAGACCTCCCTGTGCTATACAGTAGATCGTTGTTAGTTATCTGTTTTATTTAGTTTGTGGTGTTAATCCTATCCTCTCAGTTTATCCCTACCCCCCATATTTTCCCCTTTGGTAGCTCTAAGTTTAATTTCAAAATCTGTGAGTTTGTTTCTGTTTTATAAATAAGTTCTTTTGTATCATTTTTATTAGGTTCCACATATAAGTGCTGTCATATGATATTTGTCTTTCTCTGTCTGACTTGATTTAACATGATAATCTCTAAGTCCATCCATGTTGCTGCAGATGGCATTATTTCATGATTTTTATGGCTGAGTAGAATTCCGTTATATATGTATACCACATCTTCTTTATTCATTCCTCTGTTAATGGACATTTAGGTTGTTTCCAAGTTGGCTATTATATATAGTTATGCAGTGAACTTTGGGGTGGAGGTATCTTTTTGAATTATGGTTTTCCCCAGGTATGTGCGCAGAAGTGGGATTGCTGGATCATATGGTAGTTCTGTATTTAATTTTATGAGGAATCTCCATACTGTTTTCCATAATGGTTGCACCAATTTACATTCCTACCAATAGTGTAGGAGGGTTACTTTTTTCCACATCCTCTCCAGCATTTATTGTTTGTAGAATTTTTGTTGATGGCAATTCCAAAGGGTGTGAGGTGATACCTCATTATAGTTTTGATTTGCGTTTCTCTAATAATTAGTGATGTCGAGCATATTTTCATGTGCTTTTTTGTCCATCTGTCTTTTTTAGAGAAATGTCTCTTTTGACTTTCCGACCATTTGTTGATTGGGCTGTTTGTTTTTCTTATATAAAGGCGAGTTCTGAGTTCTTTAGATAGTGGTGGTGGCATAGATGTACAGAGTGAGAACTAGGAAGGAAGGTGGCTCTGTGGGTTGAGCCTTATGGCGGTAAGGACAGTGGGACCCCAGAAACTCCTCTGTGCCGACCTCCCATTTGTGTTACAGAAATATGACCCTGAGTGCTATGTTTCTGCTGTGTGGCTGCTTTTCAGCTATAGCTCATTGGGTCTGTCGTGGGCAGCTAAGCAACACTGAACTCATTAGCTATTTTCTTTCAGAAGTGGGACCATTTCCAACTTGGACCTGAGGCCACAAGGCTAGACCTCCCACATGTAAACTAGAGAACTGTGCTTCAACCATGGTTTGCTTGTGAACAGAGCAGAAATAGCCAATCTGCAGAGAGACAAGGGGAAACAGTGTGAGGAAGGAGCAGAGATGAGGAATAGTAAAAGAAATAGCTGAAATGGACATATTTCTATCCTTGGATTTCGTTAGATACCTCTGTATCTCTATAATACATTTCCATTCCACTTAAGGAAGCCTACATGAGCATCTGTTACCTGCACAAAGATTCTTAACCATATGGTAATTTTTCCCCAATACTGTCGAGATTTAGCCGTTTGAGCCAGATAAACGAAATTTGAAAAGCTGGACTTCCCTCAGTCTCTCAGACTCCAGGTAAATAACTGGGAACCTTAATCGAGGCATGGCCTTAGGAATCTGACCGTTTGAGTGCTGCTTCAGCATTTTAGACCTCCCTCCAGTGCTTGGGAGCAGCAGGAACCTGCAGTACAGTGCAGGAGGGAAGGCCGTTCTACTCTCTTTTCTCCCCTTGTGGGTGCCAGGTGGTGGTTGGATGGAAGGAGTGCAGCCAGACATCTTGAAGGAAATAACATCGTGCCAGGATTTAAGCTCGAATGGGACTACCCAAATGAATTGACAGAGATTCTCCTGATTAAAGAGCAAAAAGGTTAAAAAGCCAGTTAAAAAAACCTGAAGAAAACAAAGTATGTGCTTTCACATGAATGAAAGACTCCCATATTGACAGAGAGAGAGAGGGACAGGGAAAGAATAGAAATAAGGCAAAAGACAGCAGAGTTCATACTCTGGAGGACCTAAAGAAATTGGACTCTCTCTTCAAGGAAATTGGAAGGCATTGAGAACTGTTTTTAATTTGTGTTATAAACAGTTGCTCTGGGAGTTCCTGTCGTAGTGCAACAGAAACAAATCCCACTAGGAACCATGAGGTTGTGGGTTTGATCCCTGGCCTCGCTCAGTGGGTTAAGGATCTGGCATTGCCATGAGATGTGGTGTAGGTTGCAGACACGGCTCAGATCTGGCGTTGCTGTGGCTGTAGTGTAGGCTGGCGGCGATAGCTCTGACTAGACCCCTAACCTGGGAACCTCCACATGCTGTGGGTGTGGCCCTAAAAAGACAAGAGACAAAAAGAAACAAAGAAACAAACAAAAGAAAAAAAAGAAAAAAAAACAAAACAGTTGTTCTGAGAGTTCCTGCTGTGGCTCAGAGGTAAACGAACCTGACTAGTATCCATGAGGATGTGGGTTCGATTCCTGGCCTCTCTCATTGGGTTAAAGGCCAGGTGTTGCTGTGAGCTGTGGTGAAGGTTGCAGACATGGATTGGATCTGGCATTGCGGTGACTGTGGTGTAGGCTGGCAGCTACAGTTCTGATTGGACCCCTAGCCTGGGAACTTCCATATGCTGCAGATGCGGCCCTAAAAAGAAGCAAACAAAACAAAACAGTTGTTTTGGTTGTAGTGTGAATGCAGAGGAGCAGTTAGGAAGCAGTTCAAGGGTGGTGGCCCTGCAGATAAAGAGAAATGGGCCGTCTCTAATGAGGCATATAGGAGATGGGAGAAAGACTGAAGAAGGGCAGAAGGGCACTTTGCCGGGGAGAATATCTGGCTGAACTGCTGGGTGCACAGCAGCACAGGTTCTTGAAGAGCAGTTTTACAAGCCAGGCTGAAGGTGAAGGGTCTGGCTTACTGGGAAAAGGATAGGATGAGCACGTCTTGAGTGTGAGGTGCCTGAGGGGCTTCCGAAGGGGAGGACCTACAGCAGAAGTTGGAGGCACGAGACTGCAAGGACTTCTGTATTCTGGAGTTTATCAAAATATATTGAATAAGGGATTTCTAACCCCATTTTTAGATAAGGAAATTGACTCTCAGAAGGGACACTTGCCAAAATTCAACTGCTAAGTGATGAGTAGAAACAAAAGTCTTCAACATTTCATCCATCTCCACTCTGCCAGAAGTTTCCAGACTGGGTTCCCTAGATCCCAGGGACCAGGGAGACACTGGGGCAGCTACCCTGTGGGGAAGGAAGGCTCCCTGACTAGATGTCAGTGTCCTGTGTTCCTTTCCAGCAGAGCAATTCTGCTTTTAGGTGTTTCACTTAACTGTGTTTGCTTAAAATTATTACCTAGGGAAAGGCTTCTGCAACTTCAAACTTATGTATGTAAGTTATTGCACCATAAAATTAACTTTGATGAGGATAATGCATGACAAAACTACATGGCCATAAAGTAAACTAACATCGCTTCTGAATATAGTAAACTCTACGTATCGCTATTTATATTTAAAATTATTCCTGTCTTTTTTCTCCACTGTTTACTAACAAGTAATTAATAAGACATTCTTTTCCTGTCTATGTTTCTTTATTTTTAAAGTAAATATACAGGACTCTGGGATACTAAAAGAGAGTTGTCCAGATAGGCTGGAGAAGGAACTAAAAGATAAAGACTACGATGGGGTGTGGATGAAATGGAGCCATTTTCTAGAGAAAAAAATCAAAAATTGTAGGTTAACTGACCTTGATTCAGAGACGAGGGAATGCACTGAAGTAGATCATGATTCTGATTGAGGGCAACTCTCAGTGGATGTCTGGGCTGGAGGGGAATTCCTGATTTAACCTAGCTCTTCATTTTTAATCAGCTTTATTGAGGTGTAATGTCCCTGATGCTTTATAATCCCGGTTTGCATTTCTACTGCGGAGGGACGTGGCCCAAGATGATTACTGTTTGCCCTTTGGTGGGTGTTGTACAGTATGGTCTCTGGAACAGCAGCATCAGCATCACCTGGGGGCCTTGTATAGATGCAAATGCTCAGGCCCCACTCGCAGACCCATAGGCTGAAAACTGAGTGTGGCCCAGCAACCTGTGTTTTCATAAACCCCCAGGTGATCATGGTGCAATTCATGATCGAGTTGGAGAAGCCCTGCCTGGGAGCTGGCCTCTGACCAGGCATTGCTTATCTGGAGACTGGCCAGAGGAGGGTGGCATTGCCAAATGTGTCCCAGAGGTAATGCTAATGAACAAAGATAGGGCTTCCTGAATTGGAATGAGAAACTAGGGAGGAATCAATCATCTGTTTGCAGAAAAAGGCAGAGAAGACCCTTAAATAGAAGCAGAGACCAAGAGTCAATATAGTCACATCTGGCAGGCTGCTAAAACTCCTGTGGGTTAAAGGATGAGGTTCCACACCTGTTCATACAATAAGCTTCCATTATGTGAGATCTCTCTTGACCAAAAGAGCTGAAAGCATCTTGTCCTCTGCAATTCAGAGTCTATATAGAAGGAAGAGACTAACATTAGTCATTGTTTGAGCCAGAACGTTGGTAGAAGGGGAAAATGCTTCATTTATATACTGAGAAGATAACTTTGTTCTACACAGAAGGGTCAGACCAACAAGCTCTCCAAAGAAGTATTTTTCAGACATACGAATGTCTTCTTCTGAGCAGATAACCAGAAGTTACAAGTCTTAATAATGACTTGGACTAATAAATGTGCACTTCATTGTGAAGGATGTTATTTTATGTATGTGAATATGTATGTGTATATATATATGTATGTATGAATATATATTCAGCAGCCATATATATATGAAGTAAATATATATATATGAATGGTATCTGAATTCACTTATATCATGCTTGTACTATTGCTATATTTGTTTATAGATAATAACATTAAGGTAGGGGAAATTAATCACCTTGCCCAAAGACACACACATAATTTGTTGTGGAGTGGGGATTTGCCCACTGGCAACCTGGCACCAGAACCTGTGCTATCAATTTCGATGCCATATTGCTTCTTGATGGAAGTTATTAAGATCAGTCCTCTAGGTTTGAGATTCTATAAATTGCATGTTTGTCTCTATGGCAACCATATGTAAAACCATGTGCTTTTAGACTCTCATTTGAAATCACTACTAACTGTAAGTCCCACATGGCTCCTGCATGTCCCACCAAACATGTGCATATGATTACTTTTTATATATGACTCCTAACATCTTCATCACACAGATGTTCTATATTGAGAACTCTGGTTTTAGTTCATACAGGAATTGTTTACATCTGACTTCCTAGTCATAATCCTGAACAAAAGAAGGAGAAAGGGAAGAAAGTGGGTACTGTCCTCCCCTTTCTAGACCATGAGTGTATTCCAGAGTTTTGTGGTGGAACAGTGTGAAACCTAAGACATTTTAGTAAAAGGTGTGGGAGAAGCCCTCCAGTCCTTAAGGACAGCATGCTCCTGGATCGATTCTGAGAAAGGCATGTCCCTCCTGAACTATTGGTGATCAGTGCCTTCATGTATTATTTTTAATACACATAGGCTGTTTCAGGGATATATATAAAAATATCAATGAACATTAATTTTTATGTGTTAACTCAGAATGAAGAGGACACAGTGTTACATAGGAACTCAATGATAGAGCAGGGACTGAGGGCTGAGTCTGTCCCTACCTCCCTTCGTCCCTTCCTTTTACTGGAGTCTTCATGGATCATCTGTGGCATGCCAGAGGATACACCTATATACAGTGGATATGGAAAAACAGTTTTCCCCTCCCTATCATCACACTGTCATTATCCAAGCTCTCTGTAATGTCATTGCCGCATCATCGCTGTACTGGACTCCACATGGCCAGTGAGCATGCACTGTGCAACTCAGGCAGCAACAAGAGCCCCCTGGCTCTGGACAGGTAGATTGCCGCACCTCTGCTTACTGAGAGCTATGTGGCCAGAGCTGGATGACTCCTGGAAACCCTATTAAGCTGTGGACCTCAACCCCATTCTGGAAGGGCTAAGGAATGCCCCCATCGGAAGTGATGTCCCCCATCAGCCCCTGGCTTCACCCTTGGTTGCTCTAGAATGTTCTTTCCATCAATCCCTCCCTTTAGTGTGAGTTAAAAGGCTGAGTATGTCCTGGTTGCCATTTAAAAATCTAGGAAAACAGTGTGTGTGTGTGTCCTTCTGCATATGTAAGTGGATTGGTGAATGAATGGAGGGGATATGGAAGAGGGAAGTGAAATAGTTTAAAGGAATCGAGGATGAGTATCTGGCACCTAGCTCAAGATACACTCTTCAAAACTTTTGTAGAGTATTTGGAAACCCTCTCTAGCATGCGAGGTAACCCACATTTTCCTCATGATGTGATTCAGTAGTAGCAAGGGAATGTGCTTTCCTAATAGGCTCCTCAATCTGAATTCCTTGGTATTTTTTGTCTAATGAGCAAAATGTGTGATTATTTCAGAATTCCTAATTGTCATAAGTGCCTATTTAATCTAAATGTGAACCACGTGCAATTATAACTTTTCAAATATAAAATAAAATTCTGGTGAAAAAATTAGGTGTCTCAAAGACAACCATTTACAAGTAAAATGTTGCAGAGAACTTAAAACCATGATCATGAGATAATGGCTTTGTATAATTTATATGATGGAATCACTAGATACATTTCCTTCAACATAATATTAGAGATTATACAGGCCAGTTAATGGACTCCCTTTTTAGAAAATGCTATCATATCTGCACTTCCTTACCATTAAAAAAAATGATCCCATTTTCTTTCCATTTAGCATAAATCAAATTAAAGCATGATATTACATGCTATAGTAGTACAGTGAATTAGAAAAATGATGGTAACTACAACTCTATCACATTAAATAAAATGTATACATATTATTATATCTAACGTAATATATATATTACATTAGATAAAACAGAGTTGTTATTTTATTATTTATTAAAACAAAGACAATAATGTCATGAACAAAGAGAGCTAAATGCTAGATTTTAAACCATCGTAGCAACTGGGAGAAATGCCACTAGGTGGAGCCCATGGTTTCTAAGACTTAGGGTAAGTAAGCCTCCTCAAGCAGCCTGGAATAAGTGTTTTCTAGCTGTTGAACTGCAGTGTTGTTAGGGGTCAGCACTAAATAGGTTGATATATTGGTTAGTATTTTGGCTATCACAATTAGGAAATGGGAGATTTGATTATGGGTTAATCCATTTTTCTTTCTAAATAAGTACATAAAACAATGTAAGTGCTATCAGACCATTTCTGGAAATTGAGTAATTTAAACTAATTTTCTGGAAAAGAATAATCAATAATTTGATAATACTATAGTAAAGAAAATTAACTATGAGAAGATTTATTGAAGTACATTTTTCTCTTATCAGTGAGCATCAAATGTCTGCTTTAAGGAGTGTTTACAAGAAAATTATAATAAGAACACACTCTGAACTGTATTAGTTGTATGGCAGATAAAAGAAACCCATTTAAAAATATTATTTAGATCAACTTTATCAAGCAATTACAATCCTTTAAGTACATTCCATGAAAAAAAAAATGTAAATTCAGTTACAGTTATCCTCCAATAGCTATTGTAAAATAACAAGTGAATAGCTTCCCGTACTTATGTTCACAGTTAGGCATATTAAAAAAGATTTCAAGTTACTGACTTCACAGTTATTCTTTTTATGTTGAATTTATTTTTTAAAAAATTTAACGCTTTCCTGAAGAATAATTGATATGAATGTACTGTTTAAATTTAAATTGTATAATTTGCTGTTTCCACATGCACACAAAAGCATCACAACACCAGGACTGTGAACATACTCATCTCCCTTTAAAATTTCCTTAGAGTTCCTGCTGTGGTGCAGTGGGATTGGTGGCATCTCTGGAGTGCTGGAACACAGGTTGGATCCCTGGCCCCTCACAGTGGGTTAAAGGATCTGGTGGATCCCTGGCCCAGGAGCTCCATATGCCACAGGGTGGACAAAAATGGAAAAGGAAAAAAAAAAAAGTTTCCCTGTGCTCCCTCCCTCCCTTCCCTGCTATTCTCTCCCCCCAGGGGACCACTAATGTGTTTTCTGTCACCATAAATCTGCTGACATTTTCTGTGTGGATTCATGCAGTGTAAACAGGTTTATTTATTTATTTATTTATTGGGAGATGGCTGACTTCTTTCATTCAGGATAATTATTTTGAGATTCATCTACATTGTCGAATGTATCAGTAGTTCATTTGTTTTTATTGTTGAGTACTATTTCAAGGTTTGTATATACCACAATGTGTTTATCCATTTATGTGTTGATGAGCATTTGAGTTGTTTTTTTTTTTTTTTCCAGTTTGGAATTATTATGAATAAAGCTTCTGTGATCATCCAGGCACTAATTTTGTATAGACATGTATTTCCTTTTCTTTTGAATGAGTGAATTGTAGGTATATCTTTAACTTTATAAAACTGCCAAACTATTTTCCAAAATGGTTGTGCCATTTTTTTCTTCTTTTATGTATAATAAAGCATATATCTCTATCTTTATGAATATTACTAAAAACAATGACTATCATGAGTTACTTAATTTTAGTTAGGAGAAATACATACCCTTGCCTTTCTTTCTGTTTAACACTACACTATTCTGTACTACAATATTACATTTGTATCCTGTGTACTGTGGAGGGGCAGAAAAAAATCCATCGTCACTACCTTTAAAATACTTAAGTATGATAAATAACTTAAACGTCATTGGGCAATGTATAGGAAAAAGAAAGGAACAAATAAGACTTCTGTTTCACCAAAAACAAACAGGATGAAACAGCCTAGAATTGTAAGAAGGTCGTTTGCTTCTTCATAATTTTATCACTTTGGATTATAATGAATACACATCTCCAAATTAGAGCAGGTCCTCTTTCAACATTCTATCCTAAATCCAGGCCATGTGTTTTTATTTCTTATTGAAAAAAATTCACTGTATTTCCAGTAGAAAAGTTTCTCGTAAAACTTCTCCAGCACATTCATTAATTTCTCCAACAATAAGACATCTTGTCTTACTTGCAGCGTGTCATGGTCTTTATACAAGTAAGTTATGTTTGGTCACAGTTTAAATTGTACTTTATTATATTTATGGAAAAAACAGTTTAATGTTTCAAAATTAATGAAAATACACTGTAAGAAAGAAGACGTCAGTTAAATATTTTGAAAATATTTCATTGTTTACTAGCTGTGTGACCTTATATAAACTACCTAATTGTTGATATTGACTTCTGTGAAATGGAAATAACACTTCTCTACACATTTTTTTTCTTTGAATTAAGGAAATTAAAACATGAAGTACCTAAAAAGTATTAGTTATATACTAAGTACTCAATAAATGTTAGTTTTTATTACTTCTGAAAGTGTGCAAATATATGTAAGATAGTGAGCCTTAAGTCTGTAGTGAGAACAAAACTATGTACAGAGAAATATATTCAGAAACCCTTCCTGTGGATTCCTGTAAAGACCATCCCTGTACTACCTTTAAAAGAGAGTTAGATCTTTTAGACACCTCTGGATTCCCAGTTATTGGAATAATTTCTTAGAGTATTAAAGAACTTCTGTGACTTCTTTGTTGGTTTCTTAAATATGCTTTCTGACCCACTGTGATGAGTTTAAGTGTTGAAGTGTTAATCCTCTGAAATGTGAACATGACGTATGTTAAAATGAACTACATTTAAATCAGTTTAATTTAGGATTTATTTAAATGTGTGATTATGTATTACTTTGGTTACAGAAATGTTAGATACCTCTTTCAAAGACAGAATAAGCCCATGCATTGTAATTCCTTTCAGTTTCAAACCTACTAGATTGATAGGTAAGGTACGTAGGTGCTAATAAGTAAATAAATGAATGAAAACGTTCAAAACAAATGAGAAGTCTCTGTGACCCAGGAACACACACAGGAAGTGTAAGCAGTTTGTGTAGCCAGAAAACCCCCGGTGGTGAGATGGGACTTAATTTCTGTGGCCATAGAAACCTCACTCTGGATAAGACCAGGGGCTAGGACTTAAGGCTCAGTGAGGGGTTGTGAGGGGACCAAGTCCCTCACCTGGTGAGGGCCACAGCCTGACTCCTTGATGGAAGCTCCTGGGCCATCAGCAGCTCAAGTCCTACAATTTTTAAAATCTAAAATAACCCGATAGTATTAAATCATTTTTGCAACTATAATTGGACTCCATTGTATGATGATGTCAGGACAAGGTGAACATCCAAATTAAGACTTTCACATATTGTGAGAAAGGCAGCCTCATGTGGTGGCGAAAAACACAGACTGGGGAGTCGGACTGTCAAGATTGAGCCCAGCCTTGTCACTTGTGGTATGTGACTCCAGGCCTCAGTTTCCCCCTTTGTAACGTTTGACTACTAGCAGTGCCTACCGCATAGGGTTGTGTGAGTATAGAGTGAGTATTCATGTAGAACTCAGCCCATGGCTAAAACTTTGTAAAGTTTTATTATAACTGAAAAAATGTGTTCATCCAATATATATGAAGCATCCTATATAGTCAAGCTTTTGAGAGGTTGATTATGACATGAAATACTGATTTGGCAACTTTTGTATTCAATTTTAAATATCCTCCTCTTTTTCCCCTAGACTTTAATTCTTATTTTTAAACACCTAAGTGAAGTGACGACCCTGAATTGAAGTCTCTACAAAATATACATCACCTTCCAATGTCAGGTAAGAAAGTTTATGCTAAACTTTACCTTTGGAAAATACACTTCTCTTAGATGGAATTCATTAGCTCCAGCAAATTGTGAAACTTTGAGAGTTCAAATCCCTAAGTGAGCTTTGCTCTCCCTTAAACTTGCTTTGCCCACACCCTGTACTCTCTTCTAGGCAGCATCGTCACTCATGCTGCAGGTCAAGGCATCTTCCTTGTTGCTTCCTTCTTCCTCACTCTCCCTTCACCCCAATCCAATCACCCATTCTAAACTCGGGCTGTTTTATTTCTAAACATTTTCCAGCCTTGAACCCTCTTTTTCCTATAGAGTTTCTCATCATTCCTCAAATGGCCAGTGTTCCCAGCCACCCAGCTGGGCTCTGTGCCAGCTGACCTGACCCCTGAATCCATCTGCCTCCCAGCTGCTAGAAAAAGCACTCCAAACAAAAGCCTGACAGTGGCTGTGCATGGCCACTGTGGGATAAGGTTTCATATCTCTGTTGGAGCATCCAGCCTCCTTTTCCAGCTTCTCTAGGGCTGCTCTCACATCTACAGGAAATGAAAGTTACCCACACTCTGTGGTTTTTCTCATGTATGTGCCTTTTCTCATTCTGTCAATCAGCCTTGAATGCCCCCATCTTTCCCTCACACTCCCACCTCGTCACCTTATCACCACAATGCCCAGCTGATTACCGCAGCTCTTTGAAGATTGATTTCATCCAGTGACTTCTATTAAAAACAAAAACAAGAACAACCTTCCCTGAAGCTCCAAGGCAGGGTTTAGGTGCCCTTCCACTGGGCTTCCAGAGTACTTGGACGTTTGTGTTTTGCCCTTGCAAATAAATTTTTTCTCTGGTAAAATGGCTTCCAGACTTAGCTATTCTTGATCCTTCACCATGGATTAGACTTAATTATTAGAATGCAGTGTGCTAGACTTTGATGTTTAGTTATAAAATACAATGCATTATTAGCTTTTAAATAAAATCCTTTCATACATGAAAACAAGAGTTTGAAATATATGAAGAATTTGCATGTTAACACCATTTCTTTATATTTTAAATGAGAGAAAAATATGGTATTAACAGTAGCATGATATTATAATACTACTCTGTGTGTGTGTTTGTGTGTAGAGAAAGCATGGGGAATAATGAAGCGGTCCAACAAATCATAGGAATAAAAATGCTGAAAGTTTTTGGCTCTGTCTCTCTTTTCCACCAGTCTTTCCTCTATCAGCAGCTGTAGAAAGGGTTAGGCAGAGTTAGTCTCTGTGGTTCAGACACGTCACATCACAGACTAATCAAAACCAATCTCCCATACCCTCCCTTCTCACTGGCCTTTTCTGTGTGTTATTTATTGTAAAGTAGAATGACTTAACTTTACACTGAGGAGATTGGAGAGGCTTATAATGTCTTATGAAGGGCTTTAGGAAAATTTGATTCTGTGTGTTTTATAGCAAGATATGAAACACATACAATTAATCAAATTTTATTATTTACTATTAATTTGAATAGAGAAAAAATTTCTAAAATATCTTCTGTTTTTGCCTCATTCTACAAAAAACAATATTGACATTGACTGTGGCTATAGTCTGTGTTCAAAATTTGTCAGTTTTTTGTTGAGAGTAGGAACCAAGAGGTGTACATTTTAATTTTCTCAGTGTTTTGTGTTGGGTTTGCATAGTAGGTACTCAGTTTGATTGTTGAGTTAAAAAAATTAACAAGTTAAATAAACGCATGAGTGATTTAGTAATTCAGTGGATCTCTGATTCTTCTTTAATAAGAAATTAAACACCCAAGTGTTATCCTACCAGTATTCATTCCAGGAAACAAACTGAATGAATAAATTTCAAAAAAAATATCCGAAATTATCCCATTGTAGTTGTTGCGAGCTCTTGAACTCAGTTGTTATCCCTAAGAACTAAAAAGAGTTGGTTCTGAATTCAACTTATATTTCAAATCATTGAAATTTACACCAAACAATATAAAATTCTGATTCAGTTTTATTTTTGTCCTTTAGTTACCTAATGTGTAATACTTTTTTAAGTATTTAAAATAAATGACAGGATTAAGATGGGGAATAGAAGGACTGGAGCTCAACTTCTCTAATGTGAAGGTTGGATGAAAAAGCATGCACAACTACAGGCTTTTTATCTAACTTCTAGAGCCCTATATGTGTCACACTCTTCTTCCTTTAGAGTCTTTAACCCAAATAACTATCATTATTTTCATATTTCGAGAAAAAGGAGAAAGATAATTCTTAGATGTTAATTTCTACCATCAATAACTCCTTTTTAAAAAGTCATATTTGGCCTAAGTAAAAGCTGTTATAATCAGACAGAATAGCCTGGTGGAATTTTCACTTGCTAAATTCATATCAAATATGAAGTGCACTCTGTCATAACTAACATGTTGAATCCAAACTACAAATGGCTCATTTCAGCATAAGATAGATTATGATTTCAACCAAACTTTGCTTATGTTTTTAAAAAATAGTGGAATGTTGCTCAACTTGTAATACTTTTTCTTTGTTTCTATGTAACTGAAATAATTATTGACTCAGGAACTTGAGATTTTTTTTTTTTAATTTCATACATTCAACAACATACATGTTTTTCCTGTTGACTATTAGATGATTGTTTTTGATTCCCACACCCTATCCCATAATCTGTTCTCTTAGATGATTGGGATACTTAAGGTTTAATAAAAGCAGTTGAAGTACTGTGGATGATCTAGTGTTTTGAATAATTGCTTTTCAAGATGTTAACAAAAATTACATATAGTGGTAAAACTTTTAGCAATTTTTGGTTTTGTTTGATAAGAAGGAAAGAAATTATGTTACTGGATATACTGAAAACCTTGCTTGTATTTCCCTTCTTTGAGAAATTGGAGAGGTTATTTGAGTTGATACAGTAATTAATAACATCTAAGTTTCTTTTCTCACTAAACACACTATTAGGAATGACTAGAAATTTGGATATTTATAATTTTGAGAAAATCTTACTAATTTTTTAAGTATTTAAAATAAATGACAGGATTAAGATGGGGAATAGAAGGACTGGAGCTCAACTTCTCTCATAAAAACAACAAAATTACAACCAAATATTGAGCAACCGTTAACCAGATGGACTGGAAACTTAAAAAAGATATCATACTCCAGAAGACAAAGAAGAGGCCACATTGAGAGGTAGGAGGGGCAATTACGTGATAGAAGCAACTCCATACGTTCCAGTGGGAAGCCCCACAGACTGGAAAGTAACAGCATCATAGAGACTCACCTACAGGAGTGAGAGTTCTGAGCCCACATCAAAATCCCAAGCATGGGGATCTGACACTGGGAGAAAGAGCCCCCAGAACATCTAGCATTGAAGATCAGTGGGGCTTGTGCGCAGGAGCTCCACGGGACTGGGGGAAACAGAGACCCCATTCTTGAAAGGTGCACACAGACTTTTATGTGCATTGGGTCCCAGGGCAAAGCAAAGTCTCTATAGGAATCTGGGTCGGACCTGACTGCAATTCTTGGAGGATCTCCTGGGAAAACAGGGGGTGACTGTGGCTTGTTGTGGGGGAAGCACATTGGAGGCAAAACTCTTGGGAATATTCATCAGCATGCATTTCTCTGGAGGTGGCCATTTGGGGAAGACCTGGCCCCACCCATCAGCACTTAGAAGCCCCAAGCCAAACAATAATCCAGGTGGGATCACAGCCCTACCCATCAGTAAACAGGCTGCCTAAAGACCACCCAGGCACACAGCTGCCTCTAATCTCATCCAGAGACAAAGCCCACCCACAAGTGGGCAGGCACCAGTCCCTCTCATCAGGAGGCCTACAGCAAGCCCCCCTATCAACTTCAGCCACAAGGAGGGCAGACACCAGAATAAGAGAGGCTAAAACTCTATTGTCTGCAAAAAGGTCACCACACCAAAAATCTATAAAAATGAAAAGACAGAGAGCTCTAACTCAGATAAGGGAGAAAGAAAAAAACCTCAGAAAAACAACTAAGTTATCAGGAGATTCTCAGCCTCCAGGAAAAAGACTTTGGACTGTTGATGCTGAAGATGATGCAAGACACTGGAAATAAACTAGAGGCAAAGATGGATAACTTATAGGAAACACTGAGCAAGGAGCTACAAGATACAAAACTTAAACAAGAAGAGATGCAAAATACAATAACTGAAATAAAAAATTCATTACAAGCAGTCAACAGCAGACTCCAGGAGGCAGAAGAACAAATAAGTGAGGTGGAGAACAGACTAGTGGAAATCACAGATGCAGAACAGAAAAGAGAAAAAAGAAGATTGAAAAGCAATGAAGAGAGTCTCAGAGAACTCTGGGACAACATTAAATGCACCAACATCCATATTATAGGGGTGCCAGGAGAAGAGAGAGAGAAAGGGACAGAAAAAATATTTGAAGAGATAATAGCCAAAAACTTCCTTAACATGGGAAAGGAACCACTCACTCAAATCCAGGAAGCACAATGAGTAACCCAAGGAGGAACACCCCGAGACACATATTAATCAAACTGACCAAAATTAAAGACAGAGAAAATATTGAAAGCAGCTAGGGAAAAGAAACAAATGACATACAAGGGAACCCCAATAAGGTTATTGGCAGATTTTTCAGCAGAAACTCTGCAGGCCAGAAGGCAAGAAGGGAATGGCATGATATACTTAACATGATGAAAGGAAAAAACCTCCAACCAAGATTACTTTACCCAGCAAGACTCTCATTCAGATTTGAAGGAGAAATCAAAAGCTTCACAGATAAGCAAAACCTAAGAGAATTCAGCATCGCTAAACCAGCTTTACAACAAATACTAATGAACATCTCTAGGCAGAAAAGGCC
The DNA here is from genome assembly GCF_016906955.1 of Phacochoerus africanus. NCBI lineage: Eukaryota > Metazoa > Chordata > Mammalia > Artiodactyla > Suidae > Phacochoerus > Phacochoerus africanus. Next base: position 100,013,682 of record NC_062553.1, on the reverse strand, counting down.
ACAACCAGAAACAAAAATACCGCAAATGACAGGGATCACCAGTAAAGGTGTATATACAGTAAAGATATGAAATAATCCATGCACAATTATTCTACCAAAATCAGAAATCATGAGAAGAGGAGGGTACAAATGCAGGACACTGGAGATGCACTTGCAATTAAGCCCAATAACTTAAAACAATCTTGTATGTATATAGACTCCCATATCAAAACTTCAGGGTGGTGTTCCCGTCATGGCACAGTGGTTAACGAATCCGACTAGGAACCATGAGGTTGCGGGTTTGGTCCATGGCCTCGCTCAGTAGGTTAAGGATCCGGCATTGCCGTGAGCTGTGGTGTAGGTTGCAGACGCGGCTCGGATCCCACGTTGCTGTGGCTCTGGCGTAGGCCAGTGGCTACAGCTCTGATTAGACCCCTAGCCTGGGAACCTCCATATGCTGCAGGAGCAGCCCAAAGAAATAGCAAAAAGACAAAAAAAAAAAAAACAACTTCAGGGTAACTACAAACCAAAAATCTAAAATTGATATACAAACAAAGAAAAATCAACTCAAATACAACACTAAAGATAGTCATCAAACCACAAGAGGAGAGAACAAGAGAAGGGAAGAAAAAAGAGCAACAATAGCAAATCCAAAGCAAATAATAAAATGGCTATAAGAAATACATAACAATAATTACATTAAATGTTAATGGACTAAATGTCCCATCCAAAAGACGTAGACTGGCTGAATGGATACAAAAACAAGAACCATATATATGCTATCTTCACAAGACCCACTTCACTTCTAGGAACATATACAAATTGAAAGTGAGAGGATAGAAGAAAATACTCCATGCAAACAGAAATCAAAAGAATGCTGGAGTAGAAATACTCATATCAGACAAAGTAACCTTAAAATGAATATTTTAAGAGACAAGGAAGGACACTACATAATGATCAAAGGATCAATCCAAGAAGAAGATATAACAATTTTAAATATCTATGCACCCAACATAGGATCACCACAATATATACAGCAACTGCTAACAACCTTAAAAGGAGAAATCAACAATGACACAATAATAGTGGGGGACTTTAACACCCTACTTACAGCAATGGACAAATCATCCAGACAGAAAAGCAATAAGGAAACACGGGCCCTGAATGAAGCATTAGACCAGATGGACTTAATAGGTGTTTATAGGACATTCTATCCAAAAGCAACAGAATACACATTCTTCTCAAGTGCACATGGAACATTCTCTAACATTGATTATATCCTGGGCTATAAATCCAGCCTTGGTAACTTTAAGAAAATTGAAATCATATCAAGCATCTTTTCTGACACTATGTGACTGGAAATCAACAACAGAAAAAAACTGCAAAAAACACAAACATGTGGAGACTACACAACATGCTACTAAACAACCAAAGCATCACTGAAGAAATCAAAGAGGAAATTAAGAAATATCTAGAAGTAAATGACAACAAAGATACAACACTCCAAAACCTATGGGATGCAGCAAAAGCCGTTCTAAGAGGAAAGTTTATAACAATACAAGCCTACCTCAGGAAACAAAAAAAAGCTCAAATAAACAACCTAACTTTATATCTAAAGGAGCTGGAGAAAGAAGAACAGATAAGACCTAAAGTTAGTAGAAGGAAAGAAATCATAAGGATCACAGCAGAAATCAATGAAACAGAAATGAAAAAAACCATACAAAAGATCAATGAAACGAAAAGCTGGTTCTTTGAAAAGCTCAACAAAATTTATAAACCCTTAGCCAGACTTTTTAGAAAAAAAGAGAAAGGACTCAAATCAATAAAATTAGAAATGAAAAAGTAGAAGTAACAATGGACATCACAAAAATACAAAGGATCATAAGAGACTACTGTATGAACTATATGCCAATAAAATGGAAAACCTAGAAGTAAAGGACAAATTCTTAGAAAAGTACAATCTTCCAAGTCTAAACCAAAATGAAATAGAAAAGATGAATGGACCAATCACAAGTACTGAAATTGAAAATGTTATTAAAAAACTTCCAACAAACAAAAGTATAGGACAAGATGGCTTCACAAATTCTATTAAACATTTAGAGAAGCACTAACACCTATTCTTCTGAACCTGTTCCAAAAAATTGCAGAGAGAGCAACACTCCCAAACTCATTCTAGGAGGTCACCATCACCCTGATAGAAAACCAGACAAAGGTACCACAAAAAAAGAAAATTACAGGCCAATTTCACTGATGAACATCGATGCAAAAATCTTCAACAAAATACTAGCAAACCAAATGCAACCATACATTAAAAGGATTCTACATCATGATCAAGTGGGATTTATCCCAGGGATGCAAGAGTTCTTCAATATCCACAAATCAATCAGTGTTATATACCACATTAACAAACTGAAGAATGAAAACCATATGATCCTCTCAATAGATGCAGAAAAAGCCTTTGACAAAATCCAACAGCCATTTCTGATAAAAACCCTTCAGAAAGTGGGCTTTGAGGGAATCTACCTCAACATAATAAAGGCCATATATGACAAACCCAGAGCTTAACATCATTCTCAATGGTGAAAAGCTGAAAGAATTCCCTCTGAGATCAGGAACAAGACAAGGATGTCCACTCTCACTACTACTATTGAACAATTTTGGAAATCCTAGCCACAGCAATCAGAGAGGTAAAAGAAATAAAAGGAATCCAAATTGGAAAGGAAGAAGTAAATCTATCATTATTTGCAGATGACATGATACTATACCTAGAGAATCCTAAAGACTCTACCAAAGAACTGTTAGAGCTCATCCATGAATTTGGCAAAGTTGCAGGATACAAAATTAATACACAGAAATCAACAGCGTTTCTATATACTAACAATGAAAGATCAGAAAGAGAGATGAGGGAAACAATCCCATTTACCAGTGCATCAAAAAGAATAAAATACTTAGGAATAATCCTACTTAAAGACACAAAAGATCTGTACTCTGAAAACTATAAGACACTGATGGAAAGAAATCAAAGATGATACAAATGGATGACTCTGAAAACTATAAGACACTGATGGAAAGAAATCAAAGACGACACAAATGGATGAAAAGACATACCATGCTCGTGGATTGGAAGAGTCAATATTATCAAAATGACTATACTACCTAAGGCAATCTACAGATTCAATGCAATCCCTATCAAATTACCAAGGACATTTTTCGTAAAACTCAAACAAAATATTTTAAGGTTTGTTTGGAAGCCCAAAAGACCCAGAATAGCCAAAGCCATCCTGAAAAAAAATGGAGCTGGAGGAATCAGGATCCCTGACTTCAGACTATACTACAAAGCAACAATCATCAAAACCATGTGGTACTGGAACAAAGACAGAAATATAGATCACGGAACAGGATAGGAAGCCCAGAATTAAACCCACATACCTACAGTCAATTAATCTATGACAAAGGAGGCAAGAATATACAATGGAGAAATGACTGCCTGTTCAATAAGTGGTGCTGGGGAAACTGGACAGCCACATGTAAAAGAATGAAATTAGAACACTTCCTAACACCATACACAAAAATAAACTCCAAATGGATTAAAGACCTAGATACAAGACCAGACACGATAATACTCTTAGAGGAAAACATAGGCCAAACACTCTCCAACATAAACGAAGCAACATCTTCTCAGATCCACCTCTTAGAGTCATAACAGTAAAAACAAAAATAAACAAATGGGACTTAATTAAATTTAAAAGTTTCTGCACAGCAAAGGAAAGTCTAAGCGAAACAAAAAGACAGCCCACAGAATGGGAGAAGATATTTGTAAATGAATCAACTGAAAAGGGATTAATCTCCAAAAGTTATAAACACCTCCTACAGCTCAATACCAAAAAAACAAACAACCCCATCCAAAAATAGGCACAGATCTAAACAGACAGTTCTCCAAAGAAGACATACAGATGGCCAAAAAACACATGAAAGATGTTCAACATCACTTGTTATTAGAGAAATGCAAATCAAAACCACTCTGAGGTACCACCTTACACCAGCCAGAATGGCCATCATCAAAAAAGACTATAAACAAATAAGTGCTGGAGAGGATGTGGAAAAAAAGGAACCCTATTAAACTGTTGGTGGGAATGCAAATTGGTGCAACCACTGTGGAAAACAGTATGGAGATTCCTCAGAAAACTAAAAATACAACTACCATTTGATCCAGCAATCCCACTCTTGGGCATCTATCCAGAGAAAACCATGACTCAAAAAGACACATGTACTCCAATGTTCATTTCAGCACTATTTACAATAGCCAAGACATGGAAACAACCTAAATGTCCATCGACAGAGGAGTGGATCAAGAAGTTTTGGTACATATACACAGTGGAATATTACTCAGCCATTAAAAGTAAAGAAATACCAGCATTTTTAGCAGCGTGTATGGACCTAGATATTATCATGCTAAGTGAAGTCAGTCAGACAATGAGACACAACATGAAATGCTATCACTGACATGTGAAATCTGAAAAAAGGACACGATGAACTTCTTTGCAGAACAGATACTGACTCACAGACTTTGAAAAACTTATGGTTTCCAAATGAGACAGCTTGAGGGGTGGGGGGAAAGCACAGAGGGTTTGGGATGAAAATACTGTAAAATTTGGTTGTGATGACTTGCACACCTATAAGTGTAATAAAATTCATTAAGTAATTTATAAAATAAAGTCAAATAAATGAGGATCAAAAAACAAAACAAAAGCAAATTGAAAAATCCTTTTGCTATTTTAAAATCTTTAGAGCACTCAAGGAATTACAAAGTTTACTTCATAATATATCATCATACCTTAGATAAAGGCTATAGTTGTTTTAAACCATTATTAAAGTCCCATCAAATCCCAAGAATCTAAGAATTAATGGGCACTCTATCTGGTAAACCCCAAGAAAGTACATTCAAGCCAGACATCTATATATGTAATTTTCACTCACTTATATCACATTTCTCCATGTTTAAATACCATTTGTTTATGAATTTGGAATCATCTCATCGCAAGTAATGGAAAATTCCACAGCTAGTAGCTTAAATAAATACAACCAGAAAAACGTATTAGAGCTGGTGCATTTGGTCCATATTCCCATTCCTTCTGTTTCTCTACTCTGCTATCCTTGTGTGTTCATTTGTCCTCTTGTCACAAGGGGCTTCATACCTTCATCCCTTCTCACTGTGTTCCTCTGATTACTTCCAGCTACATTGAACCATTTTGAATTCTTTGGTTAAGACAGGTTTACCTCCAGATCTTTGCCCAATTTTTTCCTCTTTCACTTCTTTGGCCAACTCCTACTAATTCTTCAAATCTAAGCTTAGACAGTTCTTCCTCCAGGAAGCCTTTCCTGGTTGCCAAATTCTAGATTCAGTGCCCTCCTAGTTCTTCAGCTTTTATAGCACTGTGTTTCCATTGCTGTATTACTTCTCTGTTGGCCATACTAAACCTCTTGTTCTGAAGACAAAAACTTTGATAATCGTATTCATTGCTGCATCCCCAGTGCTTAACTAAATAGTAGTACACATTTAGTAGTTTATTTAAATATATTCTTACTTCATAGTGTTTAGAATATAACTCTAAATAGGAACACAATAGTTCTGAACTTTTAGTAGATTTGATTCACTCAGTCATTCATTCTTCATTTCACAAATAGGTATTGTGTACCTGTCATGTGACAAAATGTCTTCTTAGCAGTGGGTTTCATGGATAGTGTATTATGAAAATTCATGTCTTGAAAGCAAAAATTTTCCTATCTTCATTATAGAATTCCTGGTAGATAGAATAATGCCCAACATGTTGTAGCTTACTAAATCTGCTAAAGGAATAAATCATTCAAGAATAAGAAAGTGGGATGATTTCACATTAACACATAAACTGCTTTATAAATATGTCTCTAAAAATGAATATTAAAATGTACTTAATTTTATTATATGGATGCTTGAGGCAAAGATTTGTCCTGGTTTAAGATACCTGGATAATTCTCCACTCTGCCTTCTGACAGAACTGAATTCCTTGCCTGTTTCCAGATTATGGATCTATGCTATAAAAAATAATGGTTAGGCTGGATAATATTGACATTGTTTTCTATTCTGAATTTAAAATTTCTGTGGAAAAAAACACATAATGCCCTATTTATCAAATCATCCCTTGCATTAATTACTACCATGAAAGAATTGTCAGGTTACTTTGCGTAGTGTAAGGGTCAATTTGAGGCATTATAAGCAGTGAGTCTTAGATTATATAATCTAGAAGGTTGGTTAATAAAAGTAAAACTAGAGAAATAGCATTCAAAGCAATTGAACACAAATGTATGCTCTCTTTCATGCACATAAATACATCCAGATATATGTATCAGGACCTAGAGATTAATGGCCAATAGTCAACACCAGTAGTTATTTTTTTAGTGCAAATTCATACTATTTGGATAAGGCACAGAGGCTCTGTGACCTCTCCATAGTTACATAAATATTAAGTGGCAGAGATAATGAACATTTAGACTTCAGGTTCCATATTATTTTTAATACATTCTGCAGACCTGAGGTCCCTACATACACCCTTCTTGTGCAGTCAAGGTGGGTAACACCCAATTGTATTTGCAAGTTGATGTCAGATGAATTCTCCTGTATCTCTGTATTGAGATCTGTCACCTCTACTGCTGAAGGACAGAGAGACTTCTCAGCTTCAGGCTAAGCCTAAAAAGTTTGGGAATTAGGATTCTTGATCAGTGGAAGAGGCATAATAGTTGGGTATAGGAATTGGCAAAAATTCAAGGCTTTTTGCATTTCTTTTTTTTTTTTTGCCTTCTCTAGTCCCTGCTCCCAACCTGCCCCACTGTTAACAAGTTTTAAAGCTGTTTAAGGAGCCATTAAATCTTGCTGGAAAACCTCTGGGCCACTCTAAGTCTACAAATTAAAGTTCAGATCTGGGAACCATTGAACATTTTCTGGCTGAAACAATTCATTGTTTGTGGTCTTGAGTATAAGCTTGGCTCAGGAACAGAAGATGGGAGATTTCTTTACCCATACTTAAGAATTCATAGTCCCCAAAGTGAAGAGAAAAAAAGGGTAATATTTGAGGGAGAGAGTGTAAAAGTACATTCCTTTATTAAATGTGAGTTGAAGTTCAGGGATATGTTTTGTGGTTTTTTTTTTTTTTTCCCAGTGTTTTGAAATATATCCTGAACAAGTATAGTTTTATTATAATAATAGACATATGTTTATACTTGGTATGTTGAAAAGATTATTAAGAACATTTGGTTGAAGAGACTAAAGTCTTCAGAAAGACAGTAAGAAGTCCAAGTGGACATTGGATAATTATGTTATGTACTTCATTGAATGAGCCTTATTTATGTGAATTTCACAAGATGGTTAAAAGTACACAAAGCCTTCCCAAGTGCATTTTCTCAAGATTTCTCGAGATCATATTCCAAGCAGCATTTCCTACGTTAATTGCCCTTTTCAAGCCAATTTGCCAGGTGTTCAACTGTTTTCCAGGAAGTATAATCCGTGTGGGGATGTGTGTGAATTCTTCTTTAGCTGTTTTATGTTTAAGATGTACTGGGGTTTATTTATTTATTTCCTCCATTGTTTTTATTAAGATTTTAATTATCTAATTTGGGAAACTTAATGTATCTGTTCCTCTTTCCACAAGCAAATCCAGTATGTGCGTAATTTCTGAATCATTCGCTTCATTATTCAATAAATTATATTTTAATATAAGACAGAAAGTTGGATGATATTTTTTCCCAAAAAGTAATGTAACAGAGATCTTGTGGTTCTAAAGTTTAGATTTTTAAATATCTTTTAGTTTATCAGATAATACTTACTTTGTATTTAACTACTAAGCCTGTAGGCAAACAACGTGATAATCCCTAAATATTATTAAAATATTTTCAGTATTAAGAGGAATGTACCAACTGCTAAGTATCAAGATTTTTTTTGAAGGAGAGGTGGTACCTGAGGAACTTATCTCAAGTGTTGGGAAGATTTTACAACTAACAATATAAGTGTTTACAACTAAATATGGAAAGAAATCTTGTCTCAGTGGAGGGAATATTCTTGGGTTCCAAGTTACAATCCCTTTTCTCAGCTGTTGAAATTTATGGCAAAAGAATTTAGTGCAAGATTTAAATAAAAACAACAAAATATTCATCAAAAACCTACAATATACCACATCTTCTTTTTGTCTTTTTGCCTTTTCTAGGGCCCTACCCATGGCATATGGAGGTTCCTAGGCTGGGGGTCTAATCAGAGCTATAGCCACCGGCCTACACCAGAGCCACAGCAACACAGGATCCGAGCCACATCTGTGACCTACACCACAGCTCACGGCAAGGCCGTATCCTTAACCCACTGAGCAAGGCCAGGGACCAAACCCGCAACCTCATGGTTCCTAGTCAGATTCGTTAACCACTGAGCCATGACAGGAACTCCTATACCACATCTTCTTAATCCATTCATATGTCAATGGATAGACATTGACAATGGATTATTACTCAGCCATAAAAAGGCAAAGTATTACTCAGCTATAAAAAAAGACAACAGGAATTGAGCTAGAGACTCTCATACTAAGTGGAGTAAGACAGAAAGAAAAAGACAAATACTATATGACATCACTTATTTGTGAAATCTAGAGTATGAAACAGATGATCCTGTCTAAAAATAACAAGCAAACAAACAAAAAAAAAAAACAAAAGAGCATGGCCAAAAAGAGCAGACTTGGGGTTCCTAGGGTGGGGGGGGAAAGGGTAGGGAGTTATTGCTGCCATAACACTTTGCCACAAATGTACTGGCTTAAAACAGAACAAATATATTTTCTTATAGATCTGGAGGTCAGAAGTTAGAAATAGCGCTTACAATGATAAAGCCCAGATACTGTCAGGTCTGCATTCCTTCTGAAGGATGTAGAGTTCTTTCGCTATCTCTTTTTCAGTTTTTAAAGGCCACCTGAGTTCTTGGTCTTGTGACCCCATTCTTTCCATCTTCAAAGCTATCAACATTGGGCAGAATCTTTGTTAAGCTTCCATCTCTCTGATTATTTTATCTCATTTCTTTTCCACTTTCAAGGACCCTTCTGATTACATTGAACCTAATTGGATAATCTATTATTATTGTCCACATGATTAGCTGTTAAATTCTATCTACAACTTTAATTCTCCTTTGCCCCATAATATAGTATATTCATAGGTTCCAGTGTTTCAGATGTTGACATCTTGGCGTTGTGGGGGGGTGTCATTCTGCCTACCACACTGCCATGTTCTTCTTGCTTTAAAAGCAGATGTGAAAAGGATGAACCAATTTTATCAATGTGCATGCAGATATTAAAAAAATGATTTAGTGATAAGGAAGCAAGAGTCAAAATTTAAAAACATGTAAGTATTTTTGTAACAACTTGGAGAATGTGAATTTTCTATTTTAAATGTGAATTTTATGAAATCTAAGTATACACAAATATTCCTCCTGAAAGTTTAGCACCCAAAATGAGATGTGCTCTAAGTGTGAGATAGGTACTGTATTACAAAGACTTAGTATGAACAAAAATGTAAAATATTTTATTATAGTTTTATATTAATTATATTTTGAAAATATTGGGCATATACCAGGCTGAATAAAATAGGTTGTTAAAATTAATTTAATTTAAAATTGTTTTTCTTAATGGTGGTTATTAAGAAAGTACATATACAACTTGTAGTTCTACTGGACAGAGCTGATGTTGCAGTATCAGAGTTATACATATTCTTTACATTATTACTGGCCTTCCCCATACTAATTCATAATGAAGAGTGGGCTGTAGTTATACAGTTGGCACAACTGATATTGGCTGCTCTTGAAGCAGGAATGTTAGAAACAGCACAGAAGTCATCAGGTCTACCCATGGGCTAGAAATTGCCTGTTGGAAGCAAGAATTTATATCCATTGTCTTTAATATTTCCTTTATATTATGTGTATTGGGAGGTTAGAAAGTAAATTGTCCAGACTTCTTGGCCCCTAGGTTTATGAATGTGATTGAGTTTCTGCCAATGAGATGGCTACTGGGTGACTTTTTGGAAGGCAGAGGCCATTCCCTTTCTGGTGTCGGCACTTTAGGGGAAGGTCGTACTCTACATTTCATTCCCCAGTCACCAGCTTTTTGGGTAGTAGATGCCGTTAAGTTGGTAGCAGTTCCCATTTCTCCATCTCTGCATGGCAACTGTGGTATTGTTATTTGACACTTAGTGACAGCCCTCAGATCTCCCCATCTATAGCCTTTCTAAAAATATTACAAGCATTTAATGATGTGTATAAAGAACTTCTTTGTTAAAAATGTCTGGAAAGGCTTCTATTCCCTGTACTAAATACTGTAAGACACCTCATTTTCAGATGAGGAAAAGGAGTTTCTAGATTTGATTCAGGCTAGAAAAAAAGTCAATGGCAAAAATTGGATTAGAATTAAGCTCCTTCATTGCCTTTACAATATTTTACATCAGCACATATAAAAAGTTACATAGTGTAGTAGAATATGAATGCTTAGAGTTAAGTAGACATCTGTTTGAATTCTAGTTTTTCTGCCTACTAGGTGCATGACGTTGGGCAAGTCAGTTGATTATGGTTATCATTCACTTGATTATAATCTCACTTTCCATATCACACAAGGTTATTGTAAATATTGAAATAATATTTATTGAAATTTTTGACACACTGTAAGAAATTAATAACTACTGAGTTCTCTTCCTTAAGTCATGAATCTGAGCCAGAGATGATTGGGACACTAACACTTAGAAATAAAGACAAAAAAAAAATGACATCCTGTGATCACTGTATTTATATACAGTATAGCTCATGTAAATCTTACACATTGGGTGATAAAAAAGACAGTGTAAATCCTTGTAAATTAGTTCAAAAAGCAAAGTCCTTCCTTCGAGAAGTAAGCAGTATGATGGTTCACAATATATTTTAAGGTAAAAAAAAATCCTTAAAAGCCCATTGTTAGCTGGGGCACCCTCAATTAAATGTTATTAAATTTTAAACATGTACTTTATGTACTTTACTAGTCTGATTATACCATAATGTTGATTCTAACTTCCAGACTTTCAAGGAAATAAAAGATACTATTTCTTCGCTCAATAGGTACCTGAAGGACTCTAAAGTTTTTTTGAAGAGGAAATGACATTATAGTACTGTTTTTGCCATCATATAAAGCAACTACTGTAGTGTAGAGATAAGAATCTTAAAGAACAGTTAGGAGATAATTGCCATAGTTCAGACAAATTATCACAAGAATTTAAAGTAATGTGAGAAATGTGAATGAGAAGGAAAGACTAGAGTTGAGTGAAATTTTGTAATAAAATTGACGCTAAGTCAGAGCTAACTAAACATGAGCCACTGGAGGAAGGCCAGTGGTGAGGCGAGGTTTTCAGAATTAGTATTTGTTCAGATGGCAGGTGGGTCAGCAAGAATGTTTTATGGTTTGGGTGCTTCAGATAAAATGAATTAAGTTTAGGGTTGATGCAATTTGAGGTTCTCATGGAATATCCAGATGGAGATTGTTCCATGGAGTCAGAGGGAACACAAAAAACAGAGACAAATTGACCCTGCGGACCACAGGTGATTCTGAAGAAGAGTAGGCTTAAAGGTACAAGGGAATATGGTCAAAGACAAAATCTTCATTGTACTTTGGAACCCAAGTAAAGTACTGAAGTTGAAAAGGGAGCAAAGGCGGGTAGTTAGACAAAAGAAGAGGAGCTGGGCTAATCAAGTGTTAAGGGCAGAAGAGATGAATGAAAAACATTAAATGAAGGGGGTTCCTGTAGAGAAATAAAGGAAGTAAGACTGAGGAAATGCTAATGGATTTGGCAATAAAAAGATAAATTTCTTTTGAATTTTGAGAGTGAAACCCAAATCTAAAGGGTAAAATGTTGACTAGTGGCACTACATCCAGGTATTTCTGAGTTTAGCAATTTAATAGGACCAGGTATACATTATAACTTGATAAGTACCACTGATATTATGCATTACATATCTGGATGGCATTATTATATACGTCATATCATTTGTTCCAAAGTTGCATGGTATGTTAGTAGTCAAAGTGTTAAAATTTTTGTGCTTCTTCAAATTTTAACAGTAGTCAAGCCTCCATAAAGGGGGAAACAGGAAAAGTTTGGTTATTGTTTTGAAATGCCATGTGAGTGAATAGATTTTAGTTCTGAATTCTAAGATAATTTATCAATACTAGCTGATTTAAATTTCACTTTCTTCCCTTAAAAAACATTTTTAAGTAGCATCCAGAAAGTAGTCTTGGAGAAAAAAGAGAAATGTCCAGAGATCTTCATGTTTCTCTTTGAGGGAGTTGTTTGTTTGTTTGATATGGGTTTATTTGGGGAGGAGGGATTAAAAAAATCAATAACATAGGACTAACAGAACTTATTTCTCTTCTGTTGTACCTGCTGGTGACACAGCTTATCAGTTTAAGTTGTCATATTATATTATCGTTAAATCCACTTGTGGCCTCAGACAGAGCTACCAAATACCAAAGGCTTATATCACACATCTCTTTAGATACATTTCTCATAGAAAGAGCAAGAAACAAAGATGGCAATGATATCCTTAATTTTCAAACAAGTTATCTCTGTTAAAGAGATCATGACCATTATTCTTGAAGTTGGAAATGATAAGCAAATACTTCCAAATGTTGCCATGTATATATCTGGTAACTATGATTACTCTTGATGTAGTTACATGACATTTCAAAAACCTGATACTGTGAGATGTAAATTATTAAAATAAAATGATATATAAATATATCATTTTAATATATCATTTTATTATGTCATAATATAGAATATCACAATATTATTATATTTTTAAAATTAGGCATCTACATTGTCATTTTAAAGCATCTAAATAATACTTGAATGATCATTAAGATATATCTGCTGTTAAATATTTAAAGATATTTAAATAAATATCCCATCGTGGCTCAGCGGAAACGAATCTGACTAGGAACCATGGGGTTGCGGGTTCAATCCCTGGCCTCGCACAGTGGGTTAAAGATTCGGCGTTGCAGTGAGCTGTGGTGTAGGTTGCAGACACGGTTCGGATGTGGCGTTGCTGTGGCTCTAATGTGGGCTGGTGGCTACAGCTCTGATTAGACCCCTAGCCTGGGAATCTCCATATGCCCTGGATGCGGCCTTCAAAAGACAAAAACAAACAAACAAACAAATAAATAAATAAACAAATATTTAAAGATACATAAATGTTCTTACTAAATTAGGGATTTTAATCATTATATTAGATAAGTTAAATAATTTATTTCACTTCTTAATTGCTATTTGCTCTTGCTGCACTGTTAGGCTATATTTTGAAGAATTTCAAATGTGCTGTGTCATTAGAACTACTTTAAGGTGAGAAATATTTTGTAGGAAATGTGTGAGTGTAGAGAATTAAAAGGAAATTATGAAAGGAATTTGATTCTGTTTAAATTGACTCCTAAATGCTGACTTAACCATTTTATTCCACTATTTCTAATCAGATAGGATTAGGATGAAAATCCTTAATTTTCTTACACAAATAATAAGACTATAAACTTTGTATAATTTTAATTCTATAGAACTTTATTTATTTATTTATATATGTTTAAGGCTGCACTTGCAGCATATGGAAATTCCCAGGCCAGGGGTCTACAATGCAAACAATAACAAAAGTAAAACTGGTAAAGTTGTAGTAATGTTAGACAAGATAGATTTGGGGCAAAATTAAGACAATATTTCATAATAAAAAAGGATCAATATAACGATAGACACTGCATTTCTAAATCACACTGACTTTTTTCACAAAATATTATATTCTCTAGGTCTATTCACATTGCTGCAAATGGCAGAATTCCAGTCTTTATTTTTATGGCTTAGTAATATTCCATTATATATGTATGTATATATATATATATATATACATACATATATATATATATATATATATATATATATAACTACTTATTTATCCAATTGTCTATTGATTGACACTTGAGTTGGTTCCATACCTTGGTGATTGTAAATAATGATGCTATGAATATTGGGGGACACATTTCTATAACTAGACATAATTTGGTACAAGTATATGTTAACATATAAAAACATATTTCAGAAATGCAAGGACCCTAAAATCTTATACCATGCACTCCATCTTAGAGAGTGATTAGACAAGGTAGTGAGGTAGACCAGGATAGAGAAAGATGTTAGGTTCAGAAATGGGCAGCACTAACCCAGAAGCATGGTGAAGAGAAGCCTTAACAATGACAGACAGTCAGGTGGATTTTTAAAATAACTATAGCAGATTTTAGCTTAGGGAGGAAGAATGAGCTCCAGGAAAATAAAAGACTTAGTAAACAGGTAATATGAGAAGTGGTCATTGGTGATGATTTTTGATGGTTTGGTGTTGGTTATATAAAAAGAAAAAGACAAAGAAATGAAGAGAGGGGAGGTTAGGGGAGGTGAGTGGAAAGAGGAGAAGGAAGTAAAAAACAGTAAAACAAGGGGAAAGGAAGGATTTCTTGATTTAAGGAAAACAAGTTTGTACAACTAAAAATGCAATCATAGTTCAATACTTGGTTCTGTATTCAGCAATACTATATAGTTATAATGACATAGACATTGATGGTTTAATTTAACAAATCAATAGTTATATAATTATTAGGAAGTGTAGGGAAAGACAGATTGAAGAGAGAACTATATTGACATCTGACATAATGAGGAGTCAATAGGTAGATGCCAAATTGCTAGTTACTAAATAGCATTGTAAACACATTTTATTTAGGAAAGTGGAAGTCATTACCAGAAAAAAAAAAAAAAAGGCAGTTAAAATTGTTTCCTCCAGAAATATTGCCTGAGAGACATGGGAAGACATAGGCTTAGTGACCACACTCGTTACATGAGCCTTGTAGTACATTAGAAAAACAACTTTGTGACCAACTTTGATAGTTTAAAAAAAAACCCTATGGTAATAAATGAAAAATTTTTAATTTCAAGTTTTTAATTTATTTTTATTCTGTAAAATTCCACTAATGTTGATTGATCTATTTGATAAATAAATGTTGACTGATCTATTTAAAAAATAAATAGCCCTTATCTTCAAAAATGTAAAAGGCAGACATACAAGGTACTGATTTTTTTTTTAATGATACTAACTTTACAATAAGACATCAATTTAGGAAGCACTCTATCATCCAAGGCTCAGATCTACATTAGATACTCCATATAGATGATATTGATGGAAGGTAGATCTCCAGAATCTTTCTGAATGAGAAATCTAAGTTTGAATATTCATTCGCTGCCAGAAAAGTGCTGCTTTCTCTGAAATTCTCCTTCTTCCACCATGGTCTCCTTTACCAAAGTACTTTCTTTTCTATGCAATTTTTCTCTACAGTCCTGGTAGCTTGATGGGTAATATGCCCTAAATGGTTACAGTAACTGTTGTTTATACTTTGTTGTTTCAGTTACAGAAACATTAACTGTAGCAGACAACCAAACCAACTTCATGATATGTCTTTGCTGCAGGACGGAAACTGTAATTTTCCAGTTTTGCTTGGATCTGAAATTTGGCTTCACTTGAGTTCAGTCTGTCCCAGGACAAAGAGAAGCCAAGTTTACATTATGTATTAAATACTTTAGTTGTTTTTTTTTTTTTTTCAAACATGAGACACATTTTATGGACTGGAACATAATAGTAGTTAAAACCATAGGATTTATTTAAAGTTTTTTTCTTTTTCTTTTTTTTAATCCCAAATTCTTTGTTCCAACACTAGAGTTTCCTTAGTTTTTTCCAATGGTTATTGTTTATCTAACAAAGAAAGCAGAGATATCTTAAACTCTGACAGAAATGGTTAAAGATAAGAACTAATCAATCTCAAGTAATTCTTTCCATTCATCTTGTTTTCTCTCTTAAAATTCCCACCATAAGTCTCTGCAACTTTAAAATCAGAGTTCCAGTGCCCTTGCATAAAAAACTGCTGTTCCTTAACCACAGAAGCTCTAGATGTGAGGTAGACTGTTCTGAAGCTGACATAAAAAACTGGATTTCCAAAAAGATGGGATTGCCATTTCCTTTTCCAAGAATTACACACAATTCTTGTCTTGTTTTGGATGTAACAATTTGCTATCATTTAACAGGAAAAGTTGATTAAACTATAAGGAATTAAAGTCTGATCTTAAGGCTTGTAATACTAGGTAATATTATCCTATCAAAGGTACTTTTTTCCTTGTGTTTTAATGGTAATAGAGTATGTAAGAGAGTAAACTAATGCTTCAAAGACACACCTAAAGTGGTTCGGGATAAATTGTCAGGATCTGCAACTTTTTTGCAACTATGCAGAAAACAAAGTGAAAGCCATCAGGCAAGTGCAGCAAAACCACAGTTGAGCAAGGGTAAAGAGTATGCCTCATATTCACTGAATGGCCTTTTCAATTTTCTACAAGCTTCAAAATCAAAGGTTGGGAAAATATAACTAGTCCAATAGGCTGAATGGGAGGCCACATTAGGAACACTCTTCCTATGACTTCTTACTTGCAGACTTTCAAGGAATATTATTGCATTACTCTGAAGTTAAGCTTTTTAGCGTGGTTATTAAACCCATTAAAACAGCAGTTACCCAGATAAACAAAAAGGCCCTACCATATAGCACAGGGAACTATATTCAATATCCTGTGGTAAACTATAAGAGAAAATAATATGAAAAAGACTATATATAAATCTATATATATATGTATAACTGTCACTTTGCTGTATAGCAAAAATTAACACAACATTGTAAATCAACTGTATTTCAATAAAATAAATTGAAATTTTTTTAAAAAAAAAAAAAGCCTTTTGGGAGTTCCTATTGTGGCTTAGCGGGTTACGAACCTGATTAGTATCCATGAGAATGTGGGTTTGATCCCTGGCCTCACTCAGTGGGTTAAGAATCCAGCATTGCCATGAGCTATAATGTAGTTTGCAGGTGTGGCTTGGATCCTTTTGTTGCTGTGGCTGTGGTGTAGACTTGCAGCTGCTGCTCTGATTCAACCCCTAGTCTGGGAGCTTCTGTATGCCATAGGTGTGGCCCTAAAAAGCAAAAAAAAAAAAAAAAAGAAAAAAAAGTCTTCTGATGAGAATAGCATACAACTGGACAAATTTAGCATATCTGATTATACACACAAGATGTTAAGTTGAATTTGTAAATGACAAGAGCCCCAGAGTTACTCAAAGCAATTTACAGACATTCATCCTATCATATTTGGTGATCTTAGACCTTTGTTTGAAGTTAAATATGTACATATGCCTGCTAAGGTATCTGGTATTTTCAGGAAGAAAAATGAAACATAATGCACTTTTTGAAAAGAAAAAGAAAAAAGATTCTCGGTTTGATTGCTTTAGACTCCAATGTCAAGCTTACCAGTAATGTTATTTTGACAGGACTAGAATGATGAGTTTTCCTGAAGGCTTGCTTAGTCACACCAGGTTTTACCTGATACTTTTTTGAGGAATATTAGCACTCATAAGTGTCAATTAGTTGTGTGCTTGTGCATCACATTCTACATTGGAATACAATTCAAAATTAACACCACTTCAAAGATCAAGTTAGGATGAACACTGTAGTCCTAAACCAAGCAGCCCCCATAGAACGAGAAAGGGCTGGGGATAGTGGCGTTGCCAGATGGGGAAGAGTGAGGGAGCCACAGTCACTCCCACACTTGCTCATTGTTTTTGTAAGCCCTGGTGAAACTGAACCTAGGTCATTAAGGTAAAAGTCAGTGGATTAACCAACCAAAGTCCTCATCTCAAGGAGGCATATTTCTCTTTAGGTACTCCTTTTCATTGAAAAGGGGACCACCATCCCTCCGTTAATCAAACTTGAAACCTGGAAGCATGCCTTGATTTTTCATTCTCCCTCATAGTCCACATATAGTCATTCATGAAGTTGTTTTTCCTTCCTTAGAAATATGTCTGGAATATTAAAATGTCTCCTTTTGTCATCATCATTGGTATTCAAAGAATTATCGCTGTGGAAGATTCCCAATCACTTTCTTCATGTCTGTGTTTGCCCTTTCTAAATCATTCTTGGCCTGGAAACCAGAGGAATCCTTTTCAAAATTACAAATCTAATCTTGTCATTGCATTCTTAAAACTGTGTGATAACTTCACATTGTCTTAAAGTATCCAAAATCCTTATGAAACTATCCACAGCATGGTCCTATAGCTCTATCCTTATCTCAGTTTATCTTTATGCTAGAAACCTCTGACCTTCTTTCAGATTTCAAGCATTCTTTATAGAAACTACTGGTTCTGGAATATTTGTGTTTGTGTGTGGGGGGGTATATTTACTCCCTCATCCTTGCCTTATTCCTAGTCATCCTTTCTGTTCAGTTTCAAAGTTAGTTCTTTAAGAAATCTTCCTCATTCCTAGACAAGTTTAAATACTAACATTTTGACCCAATGCCTTTGTCCCCTGAACCTCTTCTTCACATTTTAATTTCTAGCTCAGTGTTCATACCTGACTCAGAGCCCCGTGTCTTCAGGGACTTTATATATTTTGTTCATGCTTGGCCTCCTTATTTCTATTATAAGTACTGAAATACAGTAGAAGCATGAAAGTATTTATACAAATTGAAAGAAATACATCAGAATGATTAAAAAATGTGTAACAGCTTCCACTGTATAGCACAGGAAAATCTACTCAATAGTTTGTAATAACCTCTATGGGAAAAAGGAATGGGTATATTTATATGTATGACTGATTTACTTGCTGTATACCTGAAACTAATACAATATTGTAAATCAGCTATACTCCAGTAAAATTAAATTTAAAAATAAATAAACATGTGAAATGTAGGCAGCTTGCTTTCAAATGCTGTAGACTAGAGATTTCAAGGCATTATACCTATATTATCATAATCCACATTTTGCTTCTAGTTTGCCCATTAGAATTATTTGTGGGTGTATATGCACATGTATACTTATGTGTAGGTGTGTATTAAACAGTGAACGGCAGAAAGAAAGTGTGAGTGTTAAGGACCCCCCCCCCAATTTTTTTGAAGAGCAGTGTGGAAAGCCCCATGGGGGACAGTTTGCCTTCCTTTTATCAAAAGCCTGCCATGTTCTGAAGTCTTTTCTAGACTTCCTGGTATACTCTAGAAAGCCCCGTATACCAGAACAAAAATGCTTATAAAGTGCAAATAGAAATCCTCTAGAGAATATATGCCCTGATACCTTTGTCTTCCTTTAAAGAGGTGAAGATCTGAGAGAATATATAAAGCCTAATCCCTTCCTGTGGTTTTAAGAAAGTACTGAGAACAAAATATATATAACTCTCAGCACATACTTGAAGTCATGCCAAGTAAATGTTTCTTCTGTACCTTATGGAAGAAGTGATTTTGCGACTCTCTGCTTTTGAAAATGAGATCTATTTTTTTCCCCAAAAAAATACTTTATTGAGAGAAGTCTATGTACTTTGGAAGCAGCACCTTCCTCAAGTTTTATAACTTATAGTATTTCTCCAGAGATGTTTATACGCTCAAAAAGGAAACTACATCTTTGGGGGGGTGAAGGTTACTGTGTCATTTTTTAGAAGTCTTGCCATAAAGAAATGTGAACAACACAGATTAAACTAGACTTTCCAAATATTTTATCATGCAACCAAACTCTTTTTGTTTGTTTGGTTTGAATGCTTGTCCAAGTCACTCAGAGAAAAAAACTGATGAAATTCTAGTGCGATGGAAGGAAAGTGAGTTCCAATCTAGCAACCTTATCTGTCTCTGATATCCCTCAGATAACCTAACTTATCCTAATCTGAGTCACAGTTTGTAAAATAACAATAATCACACCTACTCCCTAGTAGTGTAATGAGAATTAAATGAGAAACATATATTAGAATCCCTACTCAAAAAATTTCATTTTCTCTTCTAAATCCCAAATAACTGGAGGAAAAATGTGACAAAGCATTTTGTATGAATTATATGTGGCAGCATTTAGTAATTAATATTTCCTCAAAGGGTAAATATTGTAACATATTGTAATTGTGATGTTTGTGTACATCCTTAAACAGCAATGCTTTTTGCACTGGGGTAACTTCAAAGATGGAGGTTCTGTACAAATTGCCATCAAAATTCATGTAGGGGAATGGCAAGCAGGACAGTGCATATGCACAGGGAGAGCCTGATTGTCATTGCAGTCAAAGCGTGGGGAGATGCACTTTGCAGACAGCAGAGCAACTGCAGAAACAATACCTCTGAACACTCTTTTTCATTCACATCACTCTCAGAGTGTCTGTAATAAACAGGCTTCAAAGAATGAAAAGTCAGAATTTGGAAAGCATAGCATATGGGTTCCTAAACAAGTCTAGGTTATGAATTGGTAATGACTGAATTTGAATCCCTTGTCACCTTTGTGCCAGCACAGGAACCTGACCTTTATCCCCTGATCACTCCCTTCCCCGCACCCAAAATCCATCACTTGTGGGTGAGTAAAGGATAATTAAAAGCTAAGAAGAAAACTCAGACCCCACAGAGTAAACATTCATAACAAGCTCCTGCCTAAAGAGTCATACTTCAGAGAGAACAAATTATTTTCCCCCAAGAAAATTGCTGTTGGCAAAGATGTGACAGTTCACAAACTTTCATTCTAGTAAAGCTAACTGAAAATGGAAATCACTGAATCAGACTGGAAATGGAGATTATGTTCAGGAGTCTGTTATTTAAAGTTGTAATGATGTCCCCAGGTACAGTTTTGCTGAATTCATGTTTAAGAAATAGGAAAGTCAAACCATGATTTCTTTTTTAAAAAGACAAGAAAGTAATGATATCATACATTGGTTTGTGTGGTTAATTTCCAAGAACTGAAGAGCAAGTTAGCAATAGCCTAAGTTGTATATAAATTTTTGGAATGGATTAAGAATATTTTATTTGATACCAAAATGAGAGAAAACATGGG
This sequence comes from Phacochoerus africanus, assembly GCF_016906955.1. Lineage (NCBI taxonomy): Eukaryota > Metazoa > Chordata > Mammalia > Artiodactyla > Suidae > Phacochoerus > Phacochoerus africanus. The sequence continues at coordinate 99,992,738 of NC_062553.1, read as the reverse complement.
GCATAGGAAACATGCCACTGTACCAAGTGAGTTATACAGAAAGTTCAGCTGAGCAATGGAATGGTTTAGCTTCTAGGGCTAACATTTTTCTTTAAGGGAGAATCCCAAGTACATTGCTCTAAATCATATTTAACTTTATGTATTTATTTTTGATATATGACAAAACTATCATCACTGGTCCAGATATAAGATTATTTTTATTATTTTTTATTCATATGTATAGTTACTCATTTAATAATATAATGTTACTCATTTAATAATATAATGAACCCCTGTTTACCTACCTCTGTAACCAGACAATAAGGCCTTACAAATAAATTATTTCCAAGGGTTCTATTTTCCCCACTCCCAGAAGTAAACATTATTTTGGATTTTGAATTTATTATTTGTAGTGGGTGCTAAGATTAGCTGCCTGAGTCCTCTATTGGAAATCAAGGAACTTATTCAGCCAGGTGCTGGGAATGCTGGTGATTGCCAGGTCTCCCTGAATGTCCCTCTTGGAATTACCCGAGAGTCTTCACATCCAGGGTCACTTCCTTTCTGAGAGAGCATGCATCATGAGAGCATGCATCGCGTGTGTGTGTGTGTGTGTGTTGTGTTGGAGGAAATCAGTGGATGAGTAAGTCCAATTCCTTTGCTCCAATGCAGGACAGCTCTGTGGTACCATTCCAAATCCAAAGCTCTCTGTGGGGCTGCTGAGGCTTTTTTTTGAAACTACATCTCACTCAGTCCAATCTCTATCCTTCCTTCATTTTTTAAGAAAATCTCCCTCTCAGTTTCTGTTTTCCAGAGAACCCAGTGTTTGACATTATTCCTATGCTTTTTTTAACAAATGATGCAGAAGCAATTGTACATCTGTAAGTAAAAAAATAAATCATGACTTAAACCTCATTCCTTATTCAAAAATTAACTTAAAGTGGGTAATGAACTTAAGTATAAAACATAAAATTATAGAATTTTTAGGGAAAAATATAGGAGATATTTGACAGATGAAAAGTTTTTCAATTAGGAAAAACTTAGTAATTAGGAAAAGTGCAAATTAAGACCACAATGAGATATCCAAACTATACCTATTCAAACAAGTAAAATCAGAAATAATGATAATAATAAAGACCAGAAAGAATGTGGGGAAACAATCATTTGAACATTGTGGTGGGAATGTAAAATGTTACAACCACTTTGGAAAACAGTTTGATACTTTTGTGTAATACCAAACGTACAATTATCATACAGCAAAGCTGTGGAAAACTCAGGTGTTTATCTAAGAGAAATGGACTTATGTTCATGAAAACAACAAAAAAAATCTGTACATGAAAAATAACAGCTTGATTCATAATAGCTACAAACTAAAATGAACACAGATGTCCTTCGTAACTGAATGGTTAAACAAACTAGTACATCCACACCATGGAAAACTATTCGGCAATAAAATAGAAAAATGGCTATTACAGTCAACGACATGGATGGATCAATAAGGAGTAATAGAGGAAAAATTTCAGTCCCCAAAGGTTACATACTATATGATTCCATTTACATAAGATTCTTGAAATATCAAAACTATGGAAATGTAGAACAGAGAAGTAGTTATTATAAGTTAGGGATAATGTTGGAGAGATGTGATTATACAAAAGAAACAAGAGGGTTCCTTGAGATGGATTGTTATATATCTTGATTATAGGGCTCCATTTACAAATCTTTACATGTAATAAAATTACATACAACTAAATATACCCACAAAAATGAGTACAAGTTAAATTTGGGAAGTCTGAAGAAGATTGGTGGTCCGTCAGTGTTAATAACCTTGTTGTGGTCTTGTGGTGTGATTTTGCAAGATGTTAGTAAAGGGAGAAACTGCATAGAGGGTACAAGATCTTTATTACTTCTCGCAATGATATATGAATCTACAGTTATCTCAAAATAAGAATTTTAATTTAAAAATATAATGCTTGTTTTTAAAGTTTATAGTAGCATACACTACATGCTGTTTTGGGGGACTTTTTCTTCCTTTCCGATACTCAAGTTTATTCTATGTGACAGTTTAATACTAAGATTTATTCAGGCTCTTGTATACGCATTTCTTTCATTCATTTTTTCCCAGTTTCAAAACTTACTGATGAAGCTATAATAACCCAGACAGTGTAGCAATGGAATAATGATAGACAGAGGTGCAAGTGCTCTGGAAAATAGTCTGAAAGTTGCTCAAATGATTAAAAGTATTATTACCATATGTTCTAGAAATTCTACTCCTAGGTATATACTCAAGAAAACGTATCTTTCTCTGTGCATATGTGGGCTCTCGGGAGGTGGGGCACCTCCTGTGTGGGTTATGGGGGCAAACCACTGCAGCTATCTGACTCCAGAGGTTGGCACAGCCTGCCACCACTAGGGGTCCATGAACAGGCACCACCTGCAGCCCCAGTCTCCTCAGGGGTTGCTGCTGAGGAGAACACTGCAACCGAGAGACACCATTGCCCACGCTTCCCTGGAAATGCACACACCTTGCTGCTGCCACTGCCAGAAACTCTGGTTGCTGCCTAAACCTTCCAGGGGGTCACTGCCATTGCCCAGGGCCTTGCAACCAGGAGCAGCCTGCACCACTTCCCCACAGTCCTCGCCAGTGTCAAGGGCTCAGCAACAAGGCCCTGGCTACAGGCCCTTCCCATTGCTTCTATCTTCCTTGAAGCAAGAACAGGCGTACACCAGCACACTCTATATCAAGGGGATAATAGCCTGTGCACACTGAGAAAAGAGACAGCAAGCATCCAAACCAAAAGCAGCACTTACACCAAAAAAAAAAAAAAAAAAAAAAATAGAAGGCCATCACAAGCTACTGAGGGGTGCTCTCACTTATAAATAGCCCTCCAAGACTACAGGAGTTGTTTTTCCTAAACTCACAGGATAAGAAAAATATAAGCAAAATGAAGAAGCTCAAGAACAATTCCCAGTTAAAAGAATAGGACTATTCCCCTGAAAGAGTAAATAATGAAACAGACCTCTGCAGTATAACAGATACCAAATTCAAAAAGGAGACAGTGAAAATACTGAAGGAATCAAGAGCATATATGAATAGTAATACTGTTTAGAAAGTATTACTGTTTAGAAAATATAAGGAGAACTGAATAAAAATTATAAAATTCATTTGCAGAGTTGCAAGCTGAGTTAAAGGCATTGAAGAGAAGATTGAATAATGCAGAGGAATGAATAAGTGACTTGAAAGATAGAATGACGGAAATCACTCAATCAGAACAGACAGAAAGCCAAATGAAAAAAAACATGCAAGCAATATAAGACGTCAATGGGATAATATAAAGTGGGCCAATCTCTGTATAATAGGAATTCCATAAGGTGAAGAAGAAGAAAAGGGGATTGAAAATATATTTAAATAAATTATGGTTGAAAACTTTCCAAATCTAAAGGAAACAGATATCAAGATACAGGAAGCACAGAGGGCTCCAGACAAGTTGAACCCAAACAGATCCACAACAAGACATATTTGACATTATAGACATAAAAATGGCAAAAGTTAAAGATAAGGAGAGGATTCTAAAGACATCAAGAAAAAAAGAATTAATTATAAGGGAGCCCCCGTAGGGCTATCAGCTGATTTCTCTACAGATACACTATAGGACAGAAGAGAGTGGCAAGGTATATTCAAAGTTCTAAAAGGGAAAACCTTGCAGCCTAGAAATACTCTACCCAGCAAGAATATAATTTAAAATAGAAGGAAAAGTAAAGAATTTTGTCCAACAAACAAAAACTGAAAAAAATATGGCAATATTAAACCCATTCTAAAAGAAATACTGAAGTATTTCCTCTAAATAGGAGAGAAGTAAAAAGATATAGGATGGAGGAAATCACAGTTGGAAAGTAATCACTTAAATGAGCCATTATACAGTTCTAAAAGGGAAAAACAAACAAACACAAAGAACAACAACAAAAAAAAAACCTTTTTGTAAAAGTGATGATAAACACAAGGAACATCAAAAGGATAAACATGAAAATGTGAAAAAAGGCCATCACAATCATAAAATGTAGAGAAAGAAAGTAAAAAAATGTAGACTCTGTTTTTCTCTTTTTTTTTTTTTTTGGAATGTGTTTGAGCCTCTATGGTATCAGGCTACACCAGGCAAATATAGGAAGGGGTTAACATATTAAAAAAAAAACAGGGCAGTTACAAATCAAAACCAAAAAATGCATTCACGAAAACCAAAAAGGACACAAGCATAAAAGGAAATCATCCCACCAAAAAAAAAAAAGAACAAAGGAAAAATATAGCATTAATGGAAAACAAGGTTGAAAATAGCAATAAATACATATTTATCAATATCAGTGAACTGAATGCTCCAATCAAAAGACATAGAGTGGCAGACTGGATAAGAAAACAAGAACCTACGATATGCTACCTACAAGAGACTCACTTCAGGGCGAAGGGCACATATAAATTGAAAGTGAGGAGTGGTAAAAGATATTTCATGCAAATGAAAATGACAGGAAAGCAGGAGTTACAACACTCATATCAGACAAAATAGATTTAAAACAAACGCCTTAAAGACCAAAAAGGACACTATTTAATGATAAAAGGATCAATTCCGGAAGAGGATATTGCAGTTGTCAATATATATACCCCTAATGTAGGAGCACCCAAATACATACAACAAATGCTAACAGACATAAAAGGAGAAATTGATGGGAATACAATAAGAGTAGAAAAAATTTTTTTTGTCTTTTTTGTTGTTGTTGTTACTGTTGTTGTTGTTGTTGCTATTTCTTGGGCCGCTCCCGCGGCATATGGAGGTTCCCAGGCTAGGGGTTGAATCTGAGCTGTAGCCACCGGCCTACGCCAGAGCCACAGCAACGTGGGATCCGAGCTGCGTCTGCAACCTACACCACAGCTCACGGCAACGCCGGATCGTTAACCCACTGAGCAAGGGCAGGGACCGAACCCACAACCTCATGGTTCCTAGTCGGATTCGTTAACCACTGCGCCACGACGGGAACTCCAAGAGTAGAAAATTTTAACACCCCACTCACATCAATGGACAGATCCTCTAGACAGAAAATCAGTAGGGCAACAGAGATCATAAATGATTCAACAGAACAGTTAGATTTAATTGGTAACATTACATCCAAAAAAATCAGAATATGCATTCTTTTTAGGTGCAGGTGGAACATTCTCAAGAATTGACAACATATTGGAGCACAAAATTAACTTCAGTAATTTAGGAGTATAGACATGATTTCAAGCATCTTCCCTTACCACAATGGCAATGAAATTAGAAATCAACCACAGGAAAAGAAATGAGAAAAACCTGACTACATGGAGACAAAACAACATGCTGCTAAATAACCAGTGGGTCAATGAGGAAATCAAAAGGGAAATTTAAGAATACCTTGAGACAAATGACAATGAAAACATAACCACTCAAAATCTATAGGATGTTGCAAAAGCAGTTTTTAGAAGGACGTTCATAATGATACAGGGCTTCCTCAAAAAAAAAAAAAAAATCTCAAATCAACAACTTAACCTACCATCTAAAAGAATTAGAAAAAGAACAAACAGAACCTAAAGTCAGCAGAAGGAAGGAAATCATAAAGATCAGAGAGGAAATCAATAAAATTAAGATTAAAAAACAATTTAAAAAGCTGAAAAGAGAGATGCAAACATGTGTTGACATAAAAACCTGTTCACAAATGCTTATAGTGGCATTATTCATAATACTCAAAATGTGGAAACAACCCATGTGTCCATCAACTGATGAGTGAATAAATAAAATGTGCTATATGTAAACAACAGAATATCATTTGGCAATAAAAAAGAATAAAATTCTGAAAAAATTAAACTTGGTATTATCCATATAATAGAATATTGTTCAGTTCTTTAAAGCAACAAAGTAGAGATACATGCTACATGGATATACCTTGAAAACATTATAAGTCAAGGAAGCCAGTCACAATGGACAGTGATGGTTAACGTGTGTGGAGTTTCTTTGGGGAGTTTTACACTATTCTAAAACCAATCGATTGTGATTGTGAACACAGGATTCTGAACATACAAAAGCCATTGAATCATGTATTTTAAAAGGATGAATGTTATAGTGTGTGAATTATATCTGACAGCTATGTGTGAGAAAATGTTCTAAGGTATTGCCCATTGGAATGGGGTAAGGGGATGGTTCATTTCAAAGAACAGAAACTTTCCAGGTATTTTAAATGAAATGGATTTAATACAGAGAGCTATATGCACGTAAAACTGTGGAAAGGACTAGGGAAGCGAATGAAAGTTCACAGATGCACCTATATCATCCAAAAAATCAGGAAGTTGCTGCCACTAGAGGTCAGGAAAATGCAGAAAATGATTGCCAACATCTCAGCTGACCCCACACCCCAAAAGTGAGCGATTGGTAGGAATGAATTCAGGGTGCCCTTGCAAGAACTCACATGTGCCAGAGCTATGTGGCTTTCACCTCTGGCTAGGGAAAATTAGGTATTATGTTCTGCCTTTCAAATTGTATACAACTCAATCACATTGGCGAAATCTAAACCATATTCAGAAACATGGAAGCATCCTGTATCAAATAAGTAAATAAATAAATAAATAAATATGCACTTTCCTAAAGGCCAGCATAACACAGATGCCAGAGGAACTGTAAATGGTAATTTAATTCCAGATTGAACTGAGGCTGTATTCATTTGAGTTATTCAGAGCCTTGTCAGGGGAGTTTAGAGGCTAATTTTTTTCTGGGGACACAAAAGCCCAGCTACAATCTAGGAATGCTTTACCCTTATCTTGGAAGAATAAATTTAAATGTCATTAATTTCCCTTGATGATTCAGAGTTGATTTTTATTTAGGTCTCAGTTAATGCCAAACAAGCAAACTGCACTATTCTCAAATCTGTTAGTCATGATTTGCATTGCTTTAAACTATCACCTGCAATAAACTATTCTTTTTAGTTCTTTTTGATGCCTGGGGGTGTTTGTGTCCCAGCTGCCATCTGGCAGTCATTGCTAAGTCAGTGGACCCTTTTTTTCCCCTCAGATTAGTCATCATAGTAAAGTGCAGTGTTCATATGAATGTCTGTTCTATAAATGAATGAAAAGGAGAAACTGTGCTCAAAGTTTAAAGTATGAAAACAGATGCAATTTCTTTCAGAAGAATTGAATAGGATTTGAATGAGAAGCTCTAGATTTATAGAGCTCCCCATAGCTCCCCAACTTTTACACAACAACCAAACATCCATGTACTACTGCTGTATTTTCATTGCCTTTAGGTAACTCATTGGTTCTGAGTCACTTGATTTCTATTTATTTATTTCCTTCAGTCACTCACCCCTATACCCTCTGACCTTCCGTTTTTATGTCTCCTTCCTACTTGGGCATGTTTGGCTTGCCTGTGTAGTTCTAATCTTTAGTAAACGGATGATTTTCTCAATAGGATGCTTTTAGTATTTCCTTGACATTGTTAAGCATCCTATCCAGAGTGTCAGCTTGCATCCTTGTACCTCTAATACACAATGGACTAATACTCTTGGGTGAGGTGGAAAGGAAACTCTTGTCTGGTAGGTAGAGACATGAATACCAGGACAGATTTAAGGCTGGTATGAAAGTTAACTAAGTGGTGCGGTTTTTGATCCTACCTCTTTGTGCCAAGAGGATACTAAGACAAAAGAATGAATGAAGCAGAAGGAAAATCAGAGTTAGCTCTGTTTGTGAAGAGGTGTTAATTAATGGTTTCCTGAGTGGAGAACTGGCAGGTAAAGCTTTTGTCTTGGCAGATCCTAAAAGTAGGACCATGAATTAAAGTTTCAGGTTGTAAGCACCTAAACAAGGGCTACATCTGTGTAACTGGTTTTGTAAAGCCTAGGGCCGTGCTTGGGTGGTCATTTAGTAATAACTAGTGACTGACGTAGCAAAAGGCTTCCAGTTGACTCTAATACTACATCCAGTTTAGATCAGACCCTGTGTTGCTTAGACAATGCCTTAGGTTTCTCTCTCTCATCTTGGGAGCAAATGATACTAGCTGTATTTATATAAAATTTGTGTATGAGATTAAAATTCATAAGAATGATTCAAGCTGCCTCCAGCATAGGTGAGTAATGGTTTGCAGGTGATAAAGAAAATGAAATGAAGGGGGAAGGAAGTTGAACAAAATACTATGAGAAAAAACATTTTCAGTTGCCTTTCCCATTCTCCCAACCCTAACTTATTCATCCATTGCAACATACTGTACTTTTTTTCACTTTTTTCTTTTTTACTTTTAAAAATGGCTACCAAAAGGTACACATGTGGCATTCTATTTCTGCCAAATGTGAGCAACGTACTGTATTTTGTTATTTTGTCGTTACCTCTGCAAAACTGTGAGCAACTTGAGTTTGGAGGAAATTAGACTCATATGCTATGATACTGACTAGAGAGTTCTGATCAGACTAGACTATTTTAAATACAACTTATGTTAAATGCTAGTCATGGGTCCACAAATAGAGCAGAATAGTGAAAGGAATTTTGGATAGCAGTATACATAGATCATGCAGATAAGTCCCCAGTTTTTATTTTCTTCTGTCTTCTCATTCTTACCTCTTTCATCCTTGCTTCCAACACACTAAACTCTTGAAGAAAGGTTTTGAAGAGTGGGAGGGTTTTAATAGGCAGAAACAAAGAGGGGGAATGTTTTAGAGAGAACAACCTGTACAAAATTAGGATTGATTGTAATTACAAGAGCAAACTAGAATGGTGAAGGAGATCAGAACAAAATAAATATGACTCTGACATAAATATTATTTGAGCTGAAGGAAATTAAGAAGTAGCACATGCAGAAAAGCTCTCTCTGCTGTCTCCCTTTTCTGCCTAAAGGCAAGATATAATTTCTATTTTTTACCATAGATAGACTTTTAACAGTCCAGAAGCACCAAAGGAATTTGCAAACAAAAACCATACAACATTAGACTCCTCCACTATATTTACCTTCCTAAACTTTGCCACCCCTGCAAGAGTAAAACTGCTTTTATTTTTCCTGTCATTTCTCTACAAGTGTATTCTTTGTTGAAGATGCTATAGAAAGCCATAGTTCTGGCTATCAATTTGATTTACTTTGTCAAGGTTAATCCTATGTAATTTGTATTGCAGACATTAATAAACTGTTTTTCTCTTGTTAATCTGTCTTATGATTAAAGATTATCAGCTAAAAATCTAAGGGTAGAGGTAAAGTTCTGCTTCTCCTCCAATGGTCAGAGTACAGGATATGTAAGAAGGGAAAGAGCTATAACCTTGGCATGGTGGTTGTAGATACCATGGGTGGGAAGGAAGCAGTAGGGTAGAAGTTAAATTCTTGATTGAAGAGTTTAAACTTAATTTACTATGCAATGAGGAGCCACTAAATAAAGGTTTTAATTATAAGGAAGTGATCAGGTAAAAGAGTGGTGCTTTAAGTTTACTTTCACAGTGGTATTTTACTCATTCACATCTATTTATTAACCAGTTTTAATAAAGAAATATACATTAAATGCTGTAGAAGATTAAAAGTATAACTTCTCCTTTAAAGAGAGTGCAATTTAGGGATCCATTACAAAATCTTTGCTGTAGCTGTGCCACCTAATAAGTAGTAAATATCCTAAATGTATGGAAGGAATTGAGAGGAGAGACAGCCTGCTTCTGGTCAATTGGGAAGACCAATTAGGAGGTTAAAACCAGAGGCCAAGCATGAGGAACTTAAACTACCAAAGCAACTGCAGTCGGAATAGAAAGCAGAGAGAATAGATGCTATAATAAACCTAAGAGACTTGGTCACAATTTTGATTAGTGAGGTAATGGAAAGAAGAGTCAAATGATTGAATTTTCCAAGCTTAGACAACCCAGATTTATCCAGTCATTCTCCCATTCATCAGTTTGGTACCTATATATGTAATGATGACCATGTTCCAGGATTCTGTAAGTTGTTAGGAAGGGAGAGATGAACAAACTAGTCCTCATGGAACTTACTGTCTAGTAAGGGAATGAGAACATAAACAGAGAAATAGTGTTGTATGACCCAACAGGAAACCAGGGGGAGAGGTTGATTATAAAAGAGGTTTTCGTTTATTTTATAATATTTTGAGTTTTAGATGATAATAAGATATGTATTTAGACAGGAAGGAGGGCCAGAGGGATACACTGTTGTTTATCCAGTGGAAATAGTTCAAGCTATGAGGATATATGAGCTCACTAAAGAGAAAGTACTGAAAAGCAAAAAATAGAGTTTAGCATAGAATCTTAGGAAACACCTGTATTTAGGAAACAGAATGTTGAGTCAGAATCAATTAATGAGACAGAAGAAGAGGATGAAAAATTTGGAAGCAACCATGGGTGCTACAAGTTCAAAGAAAATATTTTTAAAAACCCAACAGTCAAGGAGTTCACCTGTTCAGTGCAACCAAGAGTGTAGGAATATAGATTGAGAAACAGTATAATATTGTAGTGGGGGAGTTCCCATATGGCTCATCTGGTTATGAACCCAATTAGTATCCATTAGGATTCGGGTTCAATTCCTGGTCTCACTTAGTGGGTTAAGGATCTTATATTGCCTTAAGCTGTGGCATAGGTTGCAAATGTGGCTCGGATCCCCGATTGCTTTGACTGTGGCGTAGGCCAGCTGCAATTCAACCCCAAGCCTGGGAACTTCCATATGCCATAGGTGCAGCCCTAAAAAGAAATAATAATAGTAATAATAAATGTTGTTGCGGGGTGAGAATCTAGATTGTAAGCTAGTCTTAGGTATGAAAGGAAACAGGGTGACTAGAGAAGAGCTTGTGAGAAAGAGATAAATTACAAGAAAGTTGTTTTAAGACTAATAATCTTTCATGATCACTAGTATTTGGAATTTTTTGAGCCAAAAAGAAGGAGAAAGCAAAATGAGGAAATAGCTAATCAGCCCAAGGAAGTGTGACAGGGTGAGATTGAGCACACATAGAGAGCCTTGGCAAGGGAGACTGGAACCCACTCCTCATTAGTTGCGGCAGGTATGCAGAAAGAGGTGGTAAAGGAGTGGTCAGGGGAGCAGCTGTGGAAACTGCTGTCAGATAGCCCTGATATTCTTGATAACTCAGAGAAAATACCGTACTGATTTGGAGAGTGTTGGGTGAAGCTTCTAAACATGAAAAATGAAGACAGTTTGAAATAACTGCAATAGCAAATGAAATTATGATTCAACAGAGGTGATTCAGATGATTGCTCACCAGCCAAAAGGCTCTCTGCAGAGAGCATTTATCTGCAGTGCGCTGATAGATATGGTTTTACAATTCCCTCTAATAAGCATTGGCTGCCTGGTAGCGGAGAAAAGGGTCTGGTTGATCCCAATTCCCCTTTCTCTAGTCTACCAAGCGTGCTACCGGCAGGGCCAAGGGTGATCCATCTGGTGTCAGAAGAGATACAAAGGGTTTTTCTCCTCATGTTCTCCATGGTTTGTTTTACCTCTTTGATGAAAAGAAGCTATACGCCAAAGTGAAGAAAGCAAAGTCACCAAAACATAAGCCCACTCATCTGTCACTGACAGTGTTTCAGACTCTTTCAGTCCAGTTGTTGTGCTGATGAGTGGCGATAGAATTGCCAGAAACCTGAGGAGGAAAGTTCTCAGAAAGTTAAACCAAGTGGGAGTAATTCATTTTCCCAAACATGGAGTGAAAAGTATCTCCAAGAGCAGTAGGAGGTCGCACTCGAGCTTCAGGAATTCTCTCCTATTGCATGTCAGGAGCTCCAAGTACTTTCTGTCACTTTTCTGACTCCTCCTGAGGGACCCTGGAGGACTTGATGCCAGTCAATGCGAGTTGATCCTTATAGACATTCCCAGCTCCAGGTTTTTTGTGGATTTATGTAATATATAGGTGTCATGCTTTCATATGCATGATTGTGACTCAGCTCTTAAGCTCAACCTCAGAACCCAATTCGGAACAGTGTCAGTATAGTCTGTGATTGTCAGGAGTGAATGTGTCAAAAATGTGATTCATATAATAATTTAGACAGTAAAACAGCCCAACAAAATAAGCTTTTAAAAAAACTTTAAGGGAGACCATTTTGACAATACAAACCTGAGGGTACATAGTGTAATCCAGCCACTTAAAATTAGGAGACATCTCTCACCAGAGAATTTTTAAACTGCCATGGTCTCTGTTTCTGCAATTAAATTTGCTAATGGTCAAGTTTTTAAGCTAGGCAATATCATTCAAGCTCAGCTCTGTTTTTTTTTATCCCAAGCAAAGGATCTGTTGAAAGGATGCCATAATAAAGTAAAGATAGGGCTCCTTTGTGCCTTTTGATGAAGTGAGACAGAATGGCATCAGATCAGGGATAACTTTAAGCAATATCACTGCTACATGAGGAGATAAGACAGAAAGCAGTCAGTGTCTGAGTTGTTTTGAAGCAGAAGTCTGCACTTGAGCAAGGAATATTTGTAACTGGAACCAAGTACACTCTGAACTAAGAACTAGCATTGGCTGTGAGTAATGGATTCAGTGCCTGAGGACTGTGTTATTGCTTCTGCTTTTCAATATCTTGGTTCCAGGGAGCAAGATGTTGGATTTAAGCACATTTACAGAAGAATAATATAGTTTAACTTTCTAGAATTGATGGAGAAAGAGAAAAGGAAGGGCTGAATATGAAGCACTCTTAGCCACTTCTCAGAAGGGTGAAAAGGAAAGTCTAATATGTTAATCACTTTTTGTATGTCTGGCTCTTAACTATATTAAGCCAATTTTTAAAATAATGAAACTAAGTATTTAAGAACCTTGCTCAGTCACACAGCTGAAAGTAGCAAACCCAGTAACTGAACTCATCAAATTTACCCCTTTGCTTAGTTTGTCTCAAAGTATAGACTTTGGACCAGCAGTATTGGCATCACCTAGAGACTTGTGAGCAATGAAAATTCTCAGGCACATCCCAGACCCACTGAATCAGAAACTCGGAGAGTGGGGCTTAGCCATCTCTGGTTTAGCAAGCTCTCTAGGTGATTATGATAAATACTAAAGTTTGAGAATCACTTAACCAGTAAAAAGTCCATGTTCCCTCACAGTTTGCCTCTCTTTCCCCACTATGTAAGAATATTAAGTATAGAATATTAAGCTGGTATGTATTGAGGACATTTTGCCCATGTTGTATGTCCATATTTTCATCATCTACTTAAACATTTACTTATGCATTCGTTCATTCATTCATTCATTCATTCAAGTATTGTATGTATAGAGTATTTAATATTGACAATAGATAAATAAAAGATTAAGATAAACTCACTGATGTTGGAGAAATAGAGCAGGTGCACACTAAACAGTTATGTAACAACCTGAGGCACTAATCAGTAATGGACAGAGTGCAGAATCAGAGAATTCCTCAAGATTTTGGATTTGAAGATGACATTGTCATGGTAGGACTTCACGGAGAATCCCAGAGTCCAGCATGATCTTGGAAGAATGTGGATATAAAGAAGTGATGGTGATGCTGGGGTGGAGGGGGCATATTCCAGGTGGATAAAGTCCTAAAAAAATATGTTTGATAATTTCCAGAGCAATATCCTGTTTTCTTAGATAATGAAATTGCCACAGTGGTTTAAGTGTTCACAGGGGGCAGCTGAGGTATAAAGAATCTTGGAATCAGAATGAGGAGACCTGGGTTCTGTCCTCTCACAGCTGGTGACATTTGGCAAACCTTCCATTTCCTTATTTGTAAAACAGGACTTTCAGTGTAGTACTTTTAACAAAATTGCTATAAAGATTAAAAGAAATAATCTCTGTCAGGGTTTCTCATTCTGGCCTTTATGTATGTGCTAAAACAAACAAACAAACAAACAAACAAAGCCCAACTTTCAAATCAATTTGGAGAACAGTAGGTTAAATTATGTGTTCAAGAGATCACGACTCTCTGAGAGGAGAAATCAGTATGTGTGTACCCCAAACATTGTGCCAATAAATGCCTTTATTTGAGGAGAATCTTTTACTATCTCCTTGGATAAGCATTTCAGAGAGTATAGTCTGAAACGTGGTGATCTATAGTGACTGGGCACAGAGTGGGGCTTTTAAATATTGATTAAACTGGATTTTGTGCAGACCAGTTACAGTTCATCTTAGATCTCAATGTGCAATAGTGGAAGTGGCACAGTAATGTGAATTCTAAAGCCAAACCTTCTAAAGTCCCAGAGCAATAGGTCGGTATTTATATCTTAAAACTTTTGCCCTTAAACTTTGTACAAAATGCATTTGTTTCTGAAAGTGTTAATAAGCCGTTTGACATTCTGAAGTCTTAAATATGTAATGAAATTGCCAAAAATATATTTCATGATTGATGCAGTCAGTTGGTAAATGAAACCTATTAAGGTTTCAGAAGTAGTAAAAAAATATTTAAATTAAAATTATATGTAGATGTAATTATACATACATAAATCCAAGTGAGTATTGTGATTGTTATATATAAATAGGACAAAAATTGCATTTTGTATTTTGTAGGCAATAAACATTTTTCATACCCACTCTGTGTGTCAAAGACTGGGCGGGCAAGTTTGAAAAATGTGACAGAATATTTTCCTACAAGGTGTTCATGAGCTAGTGGAAGATAGCAATACCCATATGAACCATAAGTGCTAAGGAAGGGCCAAACATTCCATGGAAATTAAAGAAGCAAGCATTTCTGTCGGGGAGGAGGAACAATGGAATGCTCTATCGAGAAGGCAATTCTCCATCTGGGCCTTGAGAGATTATTTTAAGATGTTTGGGGGAAAGGGAGGGATTCCAGGGGGAAAGTACAAAAATGTCAAAGTGCAGGTCCTGTTCAGAAAAAGTAAATAGATCTGCGTAATGAGAGAATAGAATGGGGGCAAGAAGCAGCAGGGGACTTGAGCTGGCCATTAATGTTGAAGCAAGAGTGTAAAGATGGTTAGTGACAATGTAAGAAATTGTGACTTCATTCTGAAGAACATAGGGTATTATCAGAAAGATTTGTGGCAAGAAAAATCTCTACTTTATAAAGATGGTTCTGATTTCTCATGTGAAAATATATTCTAGGTGAATCAAATAGTTATAAGAAGTAGTAGTAGCAAAATATCTATCTATAGAGGACTTGTACTGGGCATATCACAATACTCAATGCCAAGTCCTTTACAGATATTCTCTTCTATAATACTCTCACAACAAGAGGGAGGAATTCTTTTCCTCTTTTTTTGACGTAACATAATGTACTTAAATTCACACAGCTTAAAATTATAGGGGAGAATTCCAAGCCAAATCTGTGTAACTAAAGGCTTTCAACAACCATTCCATGCTAATATTCATTGAAAAATAACAAAATAAACAGAAGGAAATATGGTGAAGGTTTTTGTTTGTTTGTTTGTTTGTTTGTTGTTGTTGTTTTACATTCTTGAAGATAGCAAAAGCCTTTATAAGTAAAATATAAAAGTCAGAAAGGAGAAGTCCCCCAGTGGCCTAGTGAATTAAGGATAGATATTGTCACTGCTGTGGCTCAGGTTTGATCCCTCCAGAGGAACTTCTGCATGCCGTAGGCATGACTAAAAAAAAGTCAAAAAGGAAAATGATTAAGGAAAAAAGGTAGATTTTATTACATAGACATTAGTACTTTCTGTATAGAGTAATTATAAACAAGGTAGAAACACAAAAAATAACCTAAAGAAAATACTTGCAACTGGTATGACAGAAAAAGTATCTACAATATATAAATATCAAATATTTCTAAAACTAGGTAGGGAAAATTTGGACTCCCCTTACAGAAAAATGGGCAAAGAATACAGACAACTAGTGCATAGAAGGTGGAATACTACGGGGAATTTTTAGGAATAAACAGACCGTGAGAGAATAAACATATTCATGCAAAATTTGGTTGGGGTATAACTTTGTACTAGCTTTCTCAAGGAAACTTTGACAATATGCATCATAATGTAACAATGTGTATTTTTTGACCCAATAATTTCATTTTGAGATTTTTTTTCCTTAAATAGTAAGATATAGTTTGACATATAGAGACAAAATGATTAAATTGGTTGAAAGAAAAGAGACTTCAAAATTAAATCAGGAGTTCCCATCATGGCACAGTGGAAACGAACCCAGTTAGTATGCATGAGGATGCTGATTGGTTAAGGATCCGGCATTTCCATGATCTATGATTTAGGTCACAGCCATGGCCCGGATCTGGCACTGCTGTGGCTGTGTTGTAGTCTGGCAGTTGTAGCTCCGTTTTGACCCCCAGTCTGGGAAAAAAAAAAAAAAAGATTAAACCAAAATCTCTGGATGTAAAATATCAATCTTGCTCAAATTCTTTTAAGTGTACTGAGCATACTCTATAGTCCTTGCTGTTCCTCTGAAATGTTACAAATCTCCAGGGAGAGATGATGGGTATTAGAGAGAACAGTGATCTAATGAGGGACCATTTTAAAATTTGGCTTCGAGACATGGAATTCAAAGTTGTGGCCCCCTTTTCATAAAATATACCTATTCTGCTACCCTTGAGTACTCAAAAAGTAGAAGAGTACTTGGGATGTTAACACAATGCATTTTTAAAATACCATCTTTGCCTACATTCAAGCGTATTAACCTAAGGGTCAGAACTTTGAAATTCAGATTTTTGGATGCATTTTAGCTTCATAATTTAAGGTTATAGGCATTAAGTCTTTTAGTATGAACTTGTTCATATAATAGGCAAATACCAGCTACTCAGCACCTGGTTTCCAACAACCAACTTGCTGCATGAGTAAATATCAGTGTAACCATGTCACTAGATATCACTGAAATTTCAAAATTCTCTAGTCTTCTCAGAGACACAGTTAAATTAAAAGTAAAGTCAAGTGACCAAAAGTATTTGAACTTGAAAGGCACTAGAGTTTATAACCCCTATGGTGAAGGAGGTTATGGACAAAAGATGTGTTTAAAACTGGAAATATTTCTTCTCTTGAATTGCTATCTCAGTTGTTAAAAAATAAAAAAAAACCAGACATTTCTCCTTAATTTAACATCCTCTTACTGTATCTCTTAACATAACTTCCCCACTCATTTGAATTTCTGCCAGTCACTGTCTTTGGCTCATTATTATCTTTTCTATTGAGCTAGAAGAAACTTCTAATCTTTGATTTTCTCTAAGAAATATGAATACTGCACAATAGTTGTGTTTCCTCTGTATGAAGGATAGGAAGCAAGGAATCTGAAGTAAATACTTCCAATTAAAGCTTTACTCTGACATATAGGAAGCAGCCCTTTCCTGACTGTGCACCCTGGGCCATTTTATCCATGTAAGGCAGTAAGAAAAATCTCATCAAGAATCTAATACAGATGTGCACTTCCTATCTGAATTTGAGATGCTATGCTGGGCTTGGATGTTTAGATCCAGCCACAGTGGAACTGTCTGGAAAACAAAAATTAAAAAGACCAGTATATAATATTCTATATTCTGTTTTGGTCTTCAGTTTTTTAGTTCTAGGATATCTATTTCCAGCAAAGTTATATTAGCCAGGGATTCCTTTATGTAAATATGATTTAAGTGTTTCTTTTCAGTGAATACTAACAGAAGGTGTTAACCCAATTCAGAATCTCAACTGTTACTTTTGAGAGGTTGGAGGCATGGCTGTCATCTGGTCACCTGCCATTGGCCTCTCCCAGTTCTTTCCTACTCTTTTGTCCAAATCACCTTTCATTGAGAGACTTTGTCACTGTCACCTGAATGTCACCACATTTGCCAGCTCTACTGGGCATCATTATTTTTTCTAGCAAGATCTGCCATTCAATATTTATTTTCTTCTATATGTAGTATCAGCTTGTCTTTGAATCTTTGTATCTTCCTTTGAGCTTTTATTTCAAAGAGGAAATAGCTTCTCTAATTTCACAGAAAATGCAGTCAAAATTTTAATCTATCTCAGAGAGGAATTCCTGTTGTTTTCTTCTATTTCCTGCCTCTCTCTTGTTTTTTTTTTTTTTCTTTCCTTCCTGTTACATTTTTTTCTTAGTATATCAGGTCCTATCAGCAATGTTGTCTAGCTATTCTGATCATGATGTATGAGGGTTTTATTTCAGGACCACCTATTGACTGGTAAAGAAGTAGGAAGCTTGGATATAGATCTCTTATCTCAGAATACTTCCTCCCTAACTTTATTCTGCAGTTTGAAGCAAAGATTTTTTAGTGCAAGCAGATAGATGGATGTCCGGTTTGCAGTAAAACCCAGAATGGTGAAAGTTCTTCATGGAGAGATTTAGTGTTTCCTTCCTTTCAGAAACTTTGGGATAGCTCTTAGGTACAATCACTCCTTTATCCTGCCACACTAACAATCTGCTTTTTGCTAAATGCCTGTTTGAATGAATGAGCAATGGTCTCATGTGGATGGTAGTGATATATTTCTCAGAAACATGGTTCTCCCAATTTCTCCCAAACTGTCAGTATTCCTCTGGTTATTTTTCAACTTAAGGAGGCAATATAACATGGCATCTACCCAATGTGAAAAGTCTTAAACTTCATGTACTGCAAATTTAGAACAAAATTTAAAAGAACATGGAGCTACTGCAGCATACCATAAAGGGGAACTGTTATTTGCCAAAATTTCTAACATTTCGATTTTCTGTGATTTAGGGTGTTTAATTAGCTTCATGAGGCTTTTCTAGGTGCTGTGCTCATGTTGTCTATCAGTTAAGAAGATTGAATACCCTAGATGACTAAACATGAAACTCGGAATTTTAATTCTAATAATAAAATTTTAACATTTTATAAAGAGTCTACCATATGCCAGACATATACTTTTCCTTTTATCTTATAAACACTCTCATCCTTCACATTCTAGCTCAGTAGCCTTCAGTAAAATATTCCATGATTCAACTCCCAGACAATATTATAATGTGTCATTAAGCAAATTAGGATCATCTTCTAGAAAATTTGCTTCTAAACATCTTGAGAAAAAGTTAGATAAATCATGATTGAAAAATCAATTTATGAATTTTATAAGAAATCTAGATTTTTGTTATCCAGTGTTAACATTTCTGGATTTTCTTTTATTTATTTATTTATTTATTTTAGCTTTTTAGGGCCACATCCATGGCATATGGAGGTTCTCAGGCTAGGGGTCAAATCAGAGCTGCAACTGCCAGCCTATACCATAGCCACAGTAATGCCAGATCCAAGCCTTGTCTGCAACCTACACCACAGCTCACAGCACTGCTGGATGGCTGACCCACTGAGTGAGGCCAGGGGTCAAACCCTCATCCTTATGGATACTAGTCAGATTTGTTTCTGCTGCACCACAACAGGAAATCTTGGATTTTCTTTTATTTTGAAAAAACAATTTTAAGTAGAAACTACAGTATGGTGGTTCGAAGTACATACTCTAGAATCAGAGGGAGATGACTTCATATAAATCTTTGCTTTGCTACTTAAGTAGTAGTTGGATGAGTTGAAATACATTGCTTAATTTCTCCTTATGTCATATTCTTCCTCCAGAAAATAGGGAGAATAATACTTGTCATAGTGCGTTGATTGCTACAGGCCTTGATGTGTCATTGGTTTTTTTTTTAAATATATATATACACATATATGTATTTAGATGTGTGTATATGTGTATTCACATATTTAGATTACAAATTACCTAGTATATTTTTAAAGTCTTCAAAATAGGAAATATATCACATCTTTCTCACACCACTATGCATAACAAAGCTGTCAAAAAATACTTAAAGTAAGAATGAATGAGTGGGTGAATGAATAGAGAAAGCGAGGGAGTGAATTAATTTGGCAGTGCTTGAATTCTGCCAGTTATCTCCTTCAAAAAAAGAGTTTCCCTTGGAGTTTTTCTGTAGAGTAAAATCAGAAATTTAGTTTCTGGTGGACACCAAAGCAAGCCTTGATAAATTTAAGAAAACGGAAATCATCAAACATTTTTTCCAACCTCAAAGCTATGAGAACTGAATGAAATCAACTGCAAGAAAAAAAAACTGTAAAAAGTCAAACATGTGGAGGCTAAACAATATGCTGCTAAACAACCAATGGATCACTAAAGAAATCGAAGAGGAAATTAAAAAAAATAACTAGAGACAAATGAAAACAAAAACACGATGACCAAAAATCTATGGGACACAGTGAAAGCAGTTCTAAGATGGAAGTTTACAGCAATACCAGGAAACAAGAAAATCTCAAACAAACAACCTAACCTTAGGCCTAAAGCACCTAGAGAAAGAAGCACAAACAAAACCCCAAGTTAGTAGATGGAAAGAAATCATGAAGATCAAAGCAGAAATAAATGAAATAGAGACTAAAAAGCAATACAGAAGATCAATAAAATTAAAAGCTAATTATTTGAAAAGATTAACAAAATTTAACAAGACTCATCAAGAAAAAGGAAATGGCCCAAATCAATAAAATTAGAAATGAAAAAATAATTACAACCAACACTACAGAAATACAAAAGGTCTTAAGAGACTACTTCAAACAACTATATATAACAATAAAATGGACAACCTAGAAGAAATGGACAAATTCTTACAAAGGTACAATCTTCTAAGACTGAACCAGGAAGAAATAGAAAATATGAACAGATCAATTACCAGTTCTAAAATTGAATCAGTAATTTAAAAACTTCCAACAAACAAAAGCCCAGGACTAGATGGCTTCACAGATGAATTCTTCTAAACACTCAGAGATGAGTTAACACCTATACTTCTGAAACGATTCCAAATAATTGTAGAGGAAAGAACATTTCAAAACTCATTCTGTGAGGCCACCATAATCCTGATACCAAAACCAGACAAAGACAGCACAAAAAAAGAAAATCACAGGCCAATATCACTGGTGAATATAGATGCAAAAGTCCTCAGCTAGTGAACCAGTTCCAGTAAAACATCATATATCCTGAAAAAGTGGAATTTACTCCAGAGATGCAAGGGTTTTTTTCAATACCTAAAAATTAATCAATGTGATACTCCACATTAACAAATTGAAGAATAAAAAGCACATGGTCACCTCAATGGGTGCAGAAAAAAAAGCTTCTTTTTCTCTTCTTTTTCTTCAGGGCCTCACCTGTAGCATGTGGAAGTTCCCAGGCTAGGGGTTGAATCGGAGCTACAGCTGGTGGCCTACACCACACCACAGCAGTGCCAGGTCCAAGCCACATCTGTAACCTACACCACAGCTCATGGCAGCATCAGATCCTTAACCCACTGAGCAGGGCAAAGGATTGAACTCACATCCTCATGGATACTAGTTGGGTTCATTTCCACTGAGGCACAGCAGGAACTCCTGGAAAAATCTTCTGATAAAATTTAGCATCCATTTATAATAAAAAAAAGTGGGCACAGAGGAAACCCATCTCAACAGAATAAAGGCCATACTTGACAAGCCCACAGCTAACATCATACTCCAAGGTAAAAAGCTGAAAACATTATGTCTAAGATCAGGAACATAACAAAGATGCCTGCTCTCATCACTTTTATTTAACATAGTTTTGGAAGTCCTCACCATAGCAATCAGAAAAGAAAAAAAGGTGGGGGGGTGGAATCTAAGTTGGAAAAGAGAAAATATTACTATCATTGTTTGCAGATGATATACATAGAAAATTCCCAGAACAGCTGTAAATTACTAGAGCTCATCAATAAATTTGGCAAAATTGCTGGATACAAAACTAGTATACAGAAATCTGTTGCATTTCTACACACTTAACAACAAAAGGTCAGAAAGAGAAATTAAGGAAATAATCCCATTTACCATAGCATCAAAAATAATCAAATACATAGGAATAAAGCTACCAAAGCAGGCAGAAGACCTATACTCCAGAAGCTATAAGATGCTTATGAAAGAAATTGAAGGTAACACAGGTGAAATACATACCATGTTCTTGGATTGAAAGAATCAATATTGTCAATATGACCACGCTATCCCATGAAGTCTAGATTCAGTGCAATCCCTATCAAATTATCAAAGGCATATTTTCAAAGAACTGAAACAAAAAAAATTTAATTTGCATTGAAACACAAAAGACCCCAAATAGCTAGAAAGATTTTTTTTTTTTTAGGTGTGTCTTTTTGCCATTTTCTTGGGCCACTCCCGTGGCATATGGAGGTTCCCTGGCTAGGAGTTGAATCAGAGCTATAAGCACCAGCCTATGCCAGAGCCACAGCAACACGGGATCTGAGCCACGTCTGCGACCTACACCACAGCTCACAGCAATGCCAGATCCTTAACCCACTGAGCAATGCCAGGGATCAAACCCGCAACCTCATGGTTCCTAGTCGGATTTGTTAACCACTGAGCCACGATGGGAACTCCTAAAAAGATCTTGAAAAAGAGGAACAGAGCTGGAGGAATCAGGCTCCCAGACTTAGACTATACCACTCAGCTATAGTATCGAAACAGAATGATACTGGCACAAAAAGAGACATATAGATCAAAGGAACAGGATAGAAAGCCCAGAAATAAATCCTTGCATTTATAACCAATTAATCTATGACAAAGGAGGCAAGTATATACAATGGAGAAGAGACAGTCTTTTAAGTGGTGCTGGGGTCATTGGACAGCTACATGTAAAAGACTGATATTAGAACATTCACACCGTACACAAAATAAACTGAAAATGGATTAAAGACCTAAATTTAAAACCAGATAACTATAAAATTCTTAGAAGAAAACATAGCCAAGTGCACTTTGACAGAAATCATAGCAATATTTTTTTGGACCTGTCTCCTACAGTAATAGAAATAAAAACAAAAATAAAAAATGGGATTTCATTAAACTTAAAACCTTTTGCACAGCAAAGGAAACCATAAATAAAATGAAAAGACAACCCACAGAATGAGAGAAAATATTTTCGAATGAAGCAACCGATAAGAAATTAATTTCCAAAATATGCAAACAGCTTATATAGCTTAATATTAAAAAAAAATTTTTTTAAATGAGCGAAAGACCTAAATAGATATTTCTCCAAAGAAGACAGGGATTCCTACCAGGAACATGAAAAATATGCTTCATATCACTAATTATTAGAGAAATGGAAATCAAAATTACAATACGGGAGCAGGATCAAGATGGCAGAGGATGTCATGGCACAGCAGAAACGAATCTGACTAGGAACCATGAGGTTGCGGGTTCAATCCCTGGCCTTGCTCAGTTGGTTAAGGATCCAGCATTGCCGTGAGCTGTGGTGTAGATCGCAGCTGAGTCTCGGATCTGGCATTGCTGTGGTTCTGGTGTAGGCCGGCAGCAACAGCTCCAATTAGACCCCTAGCCTAAGAACCTCCATGTGCTGCAGGTGTGCCCTAAAAAGATTTTTAAAAAATTAAAAATAAGATGGCAAAGGAGTAAGGCATGGTGCTCACCGACTCCCACAAACAAACACACACAAATAAATGTAGTACAGTTGACACAGAACATCTCCTGAATGCTGGCAGAAGACTGTAAACCTCCAAAAAGGGCAAGAAACCCTTCACATTACTGGGTAGAACAAACGGAAAAAGAGAGAGAAGAGGGGGAGAAAAAGGAATCAGGATGGGACAGCACTCCTGAGAAGTAGCTATGAAAGAGGAAAGGAACCCACACCCTGGGAGGCCACCTAACTGACAAGATTAGTCCAGACAGAGGGACCTCAAAGCCTCAGAGAAAACTTCAGCAGCTGGACTGATGAGGGCAAAGCAGAGAGAGCCATTCAAACCACTGCTACTACTGCCCTCTGGACACCACAGCCTGAGATGCTGTGGCAGCAGGTGGGTATTGAGACTCAGGCTCTGGAGGTGAATTCCAGGGAGAGGACTAGTGTTGTCTGTGTGGAGATAGACTGAGGGGCCATGGAGTGGTGCACCATGGCTTGGGGAGTGAAACACCACAACCGAGGGAACTCAGGAGGGCACCTGGGTCCCCAAGAGAAGCAAGCCCACCATTGTTAGGGAGGGCAAGAGGAGGAGGTATGGGACCATATATAGGAATATCTTTTCTCAGCACACACGTGGGTGGCAGGGCACCTCTTGTGTGGTCTTCAGGGAGCAGGGCACCTCTGGTGCAGGCTACGGGTGGCAGGAGCAAACCTCTATAGCTATCTCAGACTCCAAGGTGGGCATGGCTCACCACCACTAAGGGTCCATGAACAGGTACCACCTGTGGCACCAGTCACCTCAGGGGTCATTGCAGAGAAGGGCACTGCAACTGAGTACCACCTGTTGTTGCTCTCACTCCCCTGGGAATGGACACACCCTGCTGCTGCCATTACCAAAGCCTCTGGTGCCTGATGGTCACTACCACTTCCCAGGGCTGAGCAACCAGGAGCAGCCAGTTCCACTGCCCCAAGAGTCCTTGCCACAGTCAGGGGCCTAGGAACCAGGCACTGGCTATTAGCTCTGCCCATTGCCTCCATCTTCCTAGAAGAAAGTGCAGATTATACACCTGTACACCCCCTATCAAGGGGATAACAGCTTGCACACACTAAGAAAAGAGACAGCAAGCATCCACACCAAAAGCAGCACTCATGCCCAAAAAAATAGTAAACCATCACAAAATACCCAGGGCCACTCGCACATATAAATAGCCCTCCAAGGCTACAGGAGTTGTTTCCCGTAAACTCACAGACTAAGAAAAATATAGGCAAAATGAAGAAGCTCAGGAACCAGTCCTAGTTAAAAGAATAGTACAGTTCCCCTGAAGGTGCAAGCAATGAAATAGACCTCTGCAGTCTAATAGACATTGAGTTCAAAAGGAGATAGTGAAAATACTGAAGGAATTAACAGCATATATGAATAGTAATGTAGATTACTTTAGAAAGGAACTAGAAGATAAAAGGAGGAGCTACAAAAAATTATAAAATTCATTTGGAGTTGCAGGCTGAGTTAAAGGAATGGAAAAGCAAAATGAATAATGCAGAGGAACAAATAAGTGACTTGGAAGATAGAATAATGGAAATCACCCAATCAGAACAGCAGACAGCCAAATGAAAGAAACATGAAAGCAATTTAAGAGATCTATGGGATAATGGAAACAGGGCCAATCTGTGGATAATATGGATTCCAGAAGATGAAGGAAGGAAAATGGGATTGAAAATATATTTGAAAAAATTATGCTTGAAAACTTTTCAAATCTAAAGGAAACAGATACCAAGATACAGGATGCACAGAGGACCCCAAACAAGTTGAACCCAAGCAGACCCACAGCAACACATATTAAAATAAAAATGGCAAAATTTAAACATAAGGACAGGATTCTGAAGACAACAAGAGAAAAACAGAGTTAATTATAAGGGAACACCCATAAGGGTGTCAGGTGTTGTCTCTACAGGAACACTAGTAGGCCAGGAGAGAGTGGCAGTATACATTCAAAGTTTTAAAAGGAAAAAATTGCAGGCTAGTATACTCCACCCAGCAAGAATGTCATTTAAAATAGAAGGAGAAATAAAAGATTTTCCAACAACAACAAAAAAAACTAAAAGAATACATCAATACTAATAAACCCATTCTAAAAGAAATTCTGAAAGGTCTCTAAATAGGAAAGAGATAAAAGATAAAATATGGAGGAAATAATAAGATTTAAAATGGCAATAAATACATATTTATCAATAATTACCTTGAATGTCAGTGAACTGAATGCTCCAATCAGAAGACATAGAGTGGCAGACTGGATAAGAAAACAAGAACCTACGATATGCTACCTACAAGAGACTCACCTCAGGGCGAAGGGCACATATAAATTGAAAGTGAGGAGTGGTAAAAGATATTTCATGCAAATGAAAATGACAGGAAAGCAGGAGTTACAACACTCATATCAGACAAAATAGATTTAAAACAAACGCCTTAAAGACCAAAAAGGACACTATTTAATGATAAAAGGATCAATTCCGGAAGAGGATATTGCAGTTGTCAATATATATACCCCTAATGTAGGAGCACCCAAATACATACAACAAATGCTAACAGACATAAAAGGAGAAATTGATGGGAATACAATAAGAGTAGGAAATTTTAACACCCCACTCACATCAATGGACAGATCCTCTAGACAGAAAATCAGTAGGGCAACAGAGATCATAAATGATTCAACAGAACAGTTAGATTTAATTGGTAACATTACATCCAAAAAAATCAGAATATGCATTCTTTTTAGGTGCAGGTGGAACATTCTCAAGAATTGACAACATATTGGAGCACAAAATTAACTTCAGTAATTTAGGAGTATAGACATGATTTCAAGCATCTTCCCTTACCACAATGGCAATGAAATTAGAAATCAACCACAGGAAAAGAAATGAGAAAAACCTGACTACATGGAGACAAAACAACATGCTGCTAAATAACCAGTGGATCAATGAGGAAATCAAAAGGGAAATTTAAGAATACCTTGAGACAAATGACAATGAAAACATAACCACTCAAAATCTATAGGATGTTGCAAAAGCAATTCTTAGAAGGCAGTTCATAACGACACAGGGCTTGCTCAAAAAAGAAGAAAAATCTGAAATCAATGACTTAACCTGCCACCTTAATGAATTAGAAAAAGAACAAACAGAACCTAAAGTCAGCAGAAGGAAGGAAATCACAAAGATCAGAGAGGAAATCAATAAAGTGGAGGTTCAAAAAAAAATAGAAAAAAAATCAATAAAACCAAGAGCTGGTTCTTTAAAGAGGGTAAACAAATTTAAACCTCTGGTCAGTCTCACCAAGAAGAAGAGTGAGAGAACCAAAGTAAACAAAATAAGAAATGAAAAAAGAGAAATCTCAATGGATACTGCAGAAATACAAAAAACCATAGAGCATGCTATGAACAATTATATGCCAACAAATTTGACAGCCTAGAAAAAATGGACAACTTTCTGGAGACATAGAGCACACCGAAACTGAATCAAGAAATAGATCAATTGAACAGACTGATCACTAGAATTGATTTAACATACTCAAATCAATAAACATCATATAGCACATTAACAAAAGAAAAGTCAAAAACCACATGATCATCTCAATAGATGCATAAAAAGCATTTGACAAAGTCCAACATCCATTCATGATAAAAACTCTTGGCAAAGTGGGTATAGAGGGAATGTACCTTAACATAATAGAAGCCATTTATGACAAGCCTGCAGTAAATATAATACTCAGTGGAGAAAAGCTGAAAGCCTTCCCACTAAAATCTGGAACAAGACAAGGTTGCCCCACTCTCACCACTTTTATTCAACATAGTATTGGAAGTCCTAGCCACAGCAATCAAACAAACAAAAGAAATAAAAGGTATCCAAATTGGAAGACAAAAGGTAAAATTGTCACTGTATGCAGATGACATGATACTATTATAGAAAACTCTAAGGACTCCATACAAAAACTACTCAAACTGATCGACAAATTCAGCAAAGTAGCAGGATACAAGATTAACATTCAAAAATAGGTTGCATTTCTGTATACTAGCAATGAAACATTAGAAAAGTAATGTAAAAAAAACCTTTAAAATCACACCCCAAAATTAGACACCTACAAATAAAACTGACCAAGGAGGTGAAAGACTTAAATGCTGAGTACCATAAAACATTAATCAAGTAAATTAAAGAGAATTCAAAGAAATGGAAAAATATTCCATGCTCCTGGATTAGAAAGAAGAATTAATGTTAAAATGGCTATACCACCCAAAGCAATCCATGACAATTCAAAACCAAAAAAATCCAGAATTGCCAAAGAAATCCTGGTGGAGGGGGGGCCTTGGGAACAAGCAAGAGGCATAACTCTCCCAGTCTTCAGGCAATGTTATAAAGCTGCGGTAATCAAGACAGTGTGGTAGTGTGGTGCTGGTACAAAAACAGACCTATAGACAAATGGAACAGAATAGAAAACCCAGAAAAAAATCCGGACACCTATGGTCAATTAATCTTCGACAAAGTAGACAAGAATGTAAAATGGGAAAAAGACAATCTCTTCAGTAAGTGGTGCTGGGAAAACTGGACAGCTGCATGTTAATTGACACTAGTGGACAGCTGCATGTTAATCAATGAAACTAGTATACACCCTCACAGCATGCACTAAATAAACTCCCAATGGCTTAAAGACTTAAATGTAAGACAAGACACCATAAAACTCCTAGAAGAGAACACAGACAAAACATTCTCTGATATCAACCATACAAATGTTTTTTATGTCAGTCTCCCAAGACAACAGAAATAAAAACAAAAATAAACC
This sequence comes from Phacochoerus africanus, assembly GCF_016906955.1. Classification (NCBI taxonomy): domain Eukaryota; kingdom Metazoa; phylum Chordata; class Mammalia; order Artiodactyla; family Suidae; genus Phacochoerus; species Phacochoerus africanus. The sequence continues at coordinate 99,964,625 of NC_062553.1, read as the reverse complement.
AGTGGGACCTAATCAAACTTACAAGCTTTTGCTCAGCAAAGAAAACCAGGAATGGGATAAAATAGTTACACATGGTGCAACCAATAAGGGCTTAATCTCCACAATATACAAACAACTAATACAACTCAACAGAAAAAAAAAAATGATGAAAAAATGAGCATAAGACCTAAATAGACATTTCTCCAAAGTAGACATACTGATGGCTAACAGGCACATGAAAAAATGCTCAACATCACAAATTATTAGAGATATGTAAATCAAAACTACAATGAGGTACCACCTTACACTAGTCAGAATGGCCATCATTAATAAGACTACAAATAACAAATACTAGAGAGGGTGCAGAGAAAAAGGAACTCTCCTACACTGTTGGTGGGAATGTAAATAGACTCAGAGGCATGAAAACAAACTTATGGTCACCAAGGATGATAGGTGGGGAGTGGGGGGAAATGAATTAGGGAGTTTGGCATTAGTACATGCACACTTCTATATACAAAATATATAAACAACAAGGATTTACTGTATAGCACAGGGAACTATATTCAACGTCTTGTAATAACCTATAATGGAAAAGTATCTGAAAAACCACATGTACATATATATTTTTGAATTTTTTTATGTACTTATTAAAGACAATCATTTATAGTTTATAAAAATTATTGCCCTAATATACACAAAAAAGTCTTAATAATGGTAATTAAAGGCAGCTATACCCACCTTTCCTTGTGTCCACACCAGTACTCAATCTAGATTGATTTAATCTTGAGGTATAATCCAGTAAGACTGAAGATCAAACACTTCAGTTCCTGGAGAAGATAATCAAATACTTGTAAGCCTTCTGGATCCTTAGATTGGTTAACATCAATAAGGGAACCAATTTTTGTGTTGTGAGAGAAATGTATTCTTCTGCAATGATGATTTCAAGCTCCTGCTAGCCCCCTTGGTCAGGAGGAGGCCTCAAAGTACCATCCTCTTTGGTAATTTCACTGTCATCAATTATTCTCTTCAGTTCCTCCATCACACTTTTATGTATATAAGCCTCTTTTCGGCTCATGACATCATTTTTATAATTGCTGTTGTTGGCATATCTCAATTTCCCATCGGGTCAGAACTCAAAGTATAGGAATTCGTGACTGAATTTGCCCTTGTGACCCACATGGTAACACAGATAGAAATCACTCTCCACCACTCACAGAGGGCAGCCGGATGAAAGTAATACATAATATAGTTCATTTAAAAAAGTAATTCAGTTTTGGGTCAGTACAAGTTGCTATTCTGTAAAGGTATGGTACTATTCTGGTATCTTGAGAATATCTGGCCAGTCAGAACTACTCATAGCCTGTCCTACTCCATCTGTCTCCTTTGGAACTCCCTGAAATTTTACTATACTTCAGTTATATGTACATAAAATTATTGGAATATTTTCCTTTAAAATTTCATATGGATTTAAAATGAGAAGGCAGTGAATGAAAATGAAAGGTTACATTTGGGAATAAAAATAGCAGTATTCTAAAGTAGCATAGATCAAAAAATAGAGTCTGTAGTAGGACATAGAATCCTGGCAAAAATATTTTTTTTCCAAGGAAAACGTGAATAATTGCATTTTAGAAAACATAGCTGATACCTCAGAAAGGTCTCTTGTAGATCCTAAAATATTGCATTACAGTGTTCCCCAAGGAGCACTGAAATATTTGGACTTAGAACGCATATAAATTTAGCAGAGAGCTTACTTTCCTAATCTTGTGTGTTGCTGTTATACTATCTCTCTCTTGTTTAACCTTAGTTTTCCCCACACACAAACACACATCTCTCTTAATCATGCAGAAAGGAATATAAGGTGAGACTAGGTCTATGCTGCACCAGACAGAAAGATAATGGGAAGGATATTGACATGAATGATAGGGAATAAGATTTATATTGAGTATAAAGCTGCTTGCAAGAGGAAGATTAGAGCAGCTATAGATTAATTTAAAGAGAAAGTTACCAAAATAAAGATCTGTAAATATTAAGCAAGTTGAAAGAGTGAAGAAATAAGATAAAGTATTTGTAGAGTAGATGCTGAGTTTGGAATTAATGGAACTAGGTTAAGACCTAGATGGCTATGGAAGAACACTATTACCTGTATATTGGGATTTATATGCAGAGCCTTGTAAGAAAGGGTCCAGAGTGAGTGTAACTAAAAATCAGAACTAAGGAATTCCCACTGTGGCACAATGAGATTGGTGGCATCTTGGGAGTTCTGGGACTCAGGTTCAGTCCCTGGCTGGGCATAGTAGATTAAGGGTTCAGCGTTGCTGCAGCTGTAGCTTAGGGGGCAGTTGTGGCTCAGATCTGATCCCTGGTCAGAGAACTACATACGCTATGGGGAAGCCAAAAAACTTAAAAAAAAAAAAATCGGAACTAAAAACAAACTAGCAAAAATTAGAATAGAAAAAAAAGTGAACCGTTAGTGCTAAGCTTTACTTATGGATTCAGTGACCAAGCCATACCATAAAACTAACTTATTTGGGAGTTCCCGTTGTGGTGCAGCAGAAACGAATCCAACTAGTAACCATGAGGTTGTGGGTTCAGTCCCTGGCCTCACACATTGGGTAGGGGATCCAGCATTGCCATGAGCTGTGGTGTAGGTCACAGATGTGGCTCAGATCCAGTGTTGCCATAGCTGTGGGGTAGGCGGGCAGCTATAGCTCCAATTAGAGCCCTAGCCTGGGAGCCTCCATACACTACGGGCACAGACTTAAAAAGCAAAAAACCAAACAACAACAACCAAAAACAAACAAACAAACAAAAAAAAACTACTATGTATAGAGCACGGGCTCTGAAATTAATGGTACTTTAGCTGAAGATATTTTGCCACCTGAAGAGCACACAGTATCCTTCAGAGGGGTGCCTCCATGGGGCAGCACAACTCTCATTTCTGTGGAATAAGGGATGGACCTTTGCCAATAGTAAGAGCAACCACTTGTGCATGTGTGCACATATGAACTTGGGACTTTTCTTTGTGTTTACTTTCTGAGAGAATGCCATCACTCAGTTACCCATTGTCCAAAGCTGTAGAAGGAGAAGCTTTTGTAAATACTTCCTTCTCAATTTTTCACATTCAATACATTGCAAAATCCTATCAACATCACTTTAGATCTCCTGAATCCACCCACTTCTCCATTTCCACTGCTTCACACTTTTCTCACTTAGACTTCCATGAAAACTTTTCTGTTTCTTTGCTGTTTCTTGATTCTTTCTCACCCACCCCTAGGATGTACTCTACTTTCAAAGAGTGGATCCCACATTTGTTCAAAACATGGTTCATAATCCTCTATCTAATAGCACTTATCAAAGTTTTAATTTTTCTATTTTCTGCATGATTGTTTTCAAAGTATTGATTTTATCATACATTTCTATTTATTTATTTATTTATTTTTATTTTTTTTTACTGCTGCACCTGCAGCATATGAAAGTACCCAGCTAAGGGTCAAATCAGAGGTGCAGCTGCCGGCCACAGCCACTGCAACACCAGATCCAGGTGTCATCTTTGATCTAGCCATAGCTTTAGGCAAGGCCGGTTCCTTAACCCACTGAGTGAAGCCAGGGATTGAACCTGCATCCTCACTGTGTTGAGTTCTTGACCTGCTAAGCCACAACGAGAACTCCTAAAATTTTTTAAATGACTTATTACTTATGGTATAAAGACTACACTCTCTAGCATTAGTTAGGATAAGCTTTCTTAGCAGAGATCCCTCCAACATTCAGTGACTTAGAGCCGAAGATTAATCCTCGCCAGTGTGGCAGTCCAGGGCAGGAGTCCAGGCTGGCAAAGAATCTCCTGCAAGCAGTCTTTCAGGGTCCCAGACCCAGGATGATGCATCCCCCTTTATCACACAGCTTCCAGTGGTACCCTGCTCTTGCAGCTCACAGAGTGGGTGGTGAGTAGTGGAGGAAGCACACCCACTGACTTAAAACCCTATCAGGGATGTAGTGACACCATATCTACTTGCCTTCCATTGGAGAGAAACATGTCGTGTGGCCACACAATGCAAAGGGCACTGGGAAATGTAGTCTCTGATGGGGCAGACCCACAGAAAGGAGAATAGACTGTAGCTCTTTCTGGCCCACCTTTTGCCCAGCTTCATTCTCTGCCATCATCTACCACAACTTTATATTTGTCCATGAAAACAGTAGTTGTCCCTAATTATCTCCTACTCATAATGGAGTTGTCAGGGTAAATATTGCTTCTCAGGGAGGCCATTCCTCACCTTCAGATTAGGCCAAGTCCCCCCTGTACATCTCATGGCTCACCCTCCCTTCTCCTGTAGCACTTAGCACAGTTTTAATTTTTCCATTTTGTGCATGATTTTTTAGTATATTTCTTTGTCACTGGATTTTAAGCCCCTCATAAGACCTGTTGATTTTTGCCTCTCGTAAAACCCATTGATTTTGCACACCACTGGTATCCCTGTTTAGCACAGTAGATGAATAGGTCCATAGCAAGATATTGTTTCAGCATTGTTTTGATATTTCCCTTAGTAGTATTGTCACATGACATTGTTTTCTTTTCTTTGCATTGCATTATCTTTTACCACAAGCCACATTCACTTATTCAATAAATATATGTGTTATACTGTATTAGGAATATGGATGGCAATGTGGTGAGAAATGGAAAAATGTGGTCTTTGATCTAAAAGGTTTTATTTTATAGTTGGTGAAAATGAACAAAAGGTCCTCTAGTATAAGACACTTGATAAAAGGTATTAAAAAACAGTATAGGATTAAATATATTGAATGAGTAGTATTGTCACAAAGAGTTATATAATTTCAGAGGTTCAAATGAGTGAGAGTTGTGATGCTGATGGAATGTTTCTGGAAGGAAGTAAAGAATGGAACTAAATCTTTACCTGTAGGTGCAAGAGTGGTGCCCAGACATTTTGAACACATATAGGTTTTTAGAGATACCAGCTAAGCACCAAACCTGAACTTATTCCCCTTAAGTCTTTGGGGATCAAGAAAGTCCTTAGGGAACATCCTCTGACCTCCTGTGACCTCTTCTAGGAAGCAGCTCAGAGTTTGGACTAGAGCCACAACCACCAATTGCTGTGGCTTGTGCTGAAGCAATTGTGTGTAGAGTGGTTGGCATTCTAGAGGTCCACTCTCTTGTCTTTTGTAGCATATAAAATCTCCACAGTTTAATGAATTTGTTATAGCTTAGCCCAAGTCTGCAGCTCAAAGGAACTTTCGTCAACATAAACATGTCTGAAAATTTTCAGACTCTGGGAGATGATATGTAGCCACTGTAGTTGCTAGAGGGTGAGACCAAAAAATGCAGCATACAAATGGTGAAAATACAGATGTGCTTATAAGCATAAGGATATACCCAAAGGATGAGAAAAAAACATCTCACTGGATTGACCCAAGATTTGGCAAATGGATAATTAACTTACTGCAAAATAAAGGCTAATTGGGACAAATCTTGGTTATTCACCCTACATCCATCCTTATGACTCCACTTCATCTTTCCTGGCAGAGCCCACTTCCAAGTTTAGAGGCTGAACATGCCAGGCACAGCTAATTAGGAAAGCTTTCAGCTATGATATGAATGATGCTGACTCGCTGGGGCCTGAGTGCAGGGGAGCTTTGGGAAAGCTTTCCTTAGTAACAAAAACAAAGACCCATAGAAGGTATCACCTCTTTTTCCTTACTGGAGAGACCCTGCCTGCCTTTGCCTCATGGAACTATCGTAGCTGTATTGAAAACACCAAATCCTAACCACTAAGCTACCAGGGGGCACGTTATCCCACAGCTATATTGAAATTATGAAATGTTGACATGCTGAAGTTGGTATACAATTCAGATGAAAAAATCATGATGGCATTAGTGAACAAGGCCTCCATTGCTGAGCTGTCCAGATCTGTCTGGTATCTTGTTAGTAGGAGGTTATACATGCCCTTACAGTCAATGCCACTTTTACTTGGGTATTGTATTACCTGCAGCTCAAAGCTCATATCTGACTTAGTAGCTAATCAAATAAAATATAAAAATGAGTTGGATAAAAGTGAAAGATAGCATAAAGATAAAAGTAAGGTTTTTAAGGCTGATTTATAAAAACGTGTATTTCGCATTGTATTTGCTTGTACACTAAGTTGAATCTATCTAGGTGATATAGTGCCAAAACATCAGAGGACAACAAATATTAATTACAGTTTTCCTCATGTTTCTGAGCAATTACAATAAATAGTTCTTTTGAGCTTCAGTCTGCAGTATTTTAGAATTGATTGGTTGATTTTCTTTATGCAACATATTAAAACATCCTTTTCAGTTCTCTGTAAATTTAGTTGAATGTAGAAATTTGGTCTCCAATAGCTAGCAAGAAAGTGTTCCATCTATAAAATCTATAAATAACAAGGAAGTAAGCCAAATAGTCACCAGCCTTCATTATAATAGTTTCTTTATAAATGATCTCATTTATGCAATTTAAAAAGGAATCAAAATTACAAATGACACATCAGGTTCAGGGCCTTGTGAGGTCCAATTCAAGTGAGAGACCTTAAAGCTTCAACTTCAGTAACTTCTCTGTGCATCTAACTTTAATAATCAATTTTGAATTTAAAAGTATTTATCAGAAGTTTCAATCTAGTCCTTTATATCGATATCAAAATTCACATCCTGGGTTCCAGTCCTGAAAAACCAGAATAAGTATCATTAACCTCAAAACCTGATCTACAGGAAAAAACTGTTGGGTAAACCTCACTTAAGGCAGTCTTTCTTTTCTAAAACTCTGCCCTTAAGTTTTCTTCCTGCGATGTCTTCTGTCTGAAGTTCAGTCATAAAATCCTTTCCTGACAGAGAAGAGAAAGGAGGACATAACGGTATGATCTGTGCTTCCTGCCAAGGTTGCTACTTTGGTGACAGAGGCGCTTTGTACCCTGTTGGTTATTGGATTACAGCTGCTGTTCCTGCCCCCATCCACCCAGGAGCCCAGTGCCCTGCCTTTATTTCTCGCTCTTTGTGTTTACATGGTTGCCTTCTCTGTGCTATGTTTTCCTCTGAGCTATCAAATATTTCCAATTCCTATCTGAAGCCTTGTAGCTTCCTGCCAACTCCCAGAGGCAGTCAGGGCACTCCTGACTTTGGCTCAGAACGCAACACATCCTGCCCAACATTTAACTGTTTTTCTACGTATAAATGCAATTTCTATGTCACTACCCATGCTGTCTTTTCTAAACTTGAAACGCTTTGAAACCACAAAATGTTTATCCTTTACCTTGGCTTCCACTCTCTCCCTTTTTTAAATGCACATCTTCTACCTCTTTTAGAGTAGGAGCCTAAGTGTCTGTATTCTTCCAACATGATTCATTTCAAATTGGAAAGATTTTAAGAAGACTGGCCTTTACCTCCTTGTAGACTCAATACTTATATTTTATTCATTTGGAATTAACTTTTAAAAAATGAGTTACTAATTTAATAGGATTTTGGAAAGCGACTTAAATAACTTAATTTCCCTTTTGTTCTCCTAGTGCCCCATGTGCATATCACATTGTACTTAAATTGTTGTTTTCTCCTCTCTCCCAAATTGTAAAGGAAAAAGGTTATCTAGTTTCTTTTTAAGAACATTTTTTCCTATCAGAGCAATTTATATTATGGAGCAATTTATGTAATAATATGAAAATTTTAAATATTCTGTATAATCAAAATAATTATTCTGATTTTTCCCCATACCTGATACCTGAAAGCCATAAATGAATTTTTTTTCTTTTTTTTGTCTTTTGGTCTTTTCGAGGGGCACACCCACGGCATGTGGAGGTTCCCAGAGTAGGGGTCGAATTGGAGCTGTAGCCACTGGCCTATGCCAGAGCCACAGCAATGCGGGATCTGAGCCGTGTCTGCAACCTACACCACAGCTCATGGCAAAACCGGATCCTTAACCCACTGAGTAAGGCCAGGGATCGAACCTGCAACCTCATGGTTCCTAGTCGTATTCATTAACCGCTGAGCCACAATGGGAACTCCTCATAAATATATTTTTAAATGTGTGTTTATTTTATTAATTTATCTAAATCACATGAACTGTTGATGCCTTATTTTTACTAAGTTCTATGATCCTGATTACTCTTTGAGTAAAATGACATTTTATTTATTAAATATCATAGAGCTGGTAACTAATTTTTCATTTGGTTTTTCTTCTTTACATGCCCCCCACATCTCTCTACACTCACCAAATGCCTCTGCTCTTTTCTTTCATCTCCCTTTAATTATTATTACCAGTATCACAGTGTTAAAATAAAATATATCCATTTCTTATTACCCGCAGGTCTCACTTGATGTATTTTTAATTGTTAAATTCAAGCCTAAGCAAAAGGTGGGTGTGTATGGTCCTTAAAGCGTACCTATAATGAATCCTTACTATTTTTACACACACACATCATGAATTTCACTGAAATAATTAATAAGCAGAGCAAGACAGTAAGTTTCATACATTGCCCTCTAAAAGAGAGGGGGATTAGAAAGTTTTAAACACACTTGTGTTCCAATTCACCTCTGATATTTTGTAGCTGGTGATCTTTAGCGGTTACTTAACTTCTCTGAACCTCAGTTTTCTCATGAAAAGAATGGAAAATGTAATGATCTTAACTGGTTGCTGAGAGGATTAATGGTATACTATATATATATTATATATGATATCATTGCATCTATTTATAGAGTATTTTTTAAAAATCCCACAAACAAGTAACTATAAATACCAGAACTTGATTTTAAACTGAAAAAGAAAAACTTAATAATCTAGTCTAGATGGTTTATCTATAAATAACTTGGGATATTAAGATTGTTCATAACCTCATGTTCTTATGTCCTTAGGTACTTAAAGGATACAAAGTGAATTCCATATACACTAAAGTATTATTTCTATTTACAAAGGAATTTGTAAAACTGAAGAAAACACTTGGGGAAACCAAGGGGGAAATGCACTTCTGTTTAAATTGAGTTTCACAATGAAACCTCTATACATCCCAAATAGGACACTATCAGAAGTAGCAAATTTGAAGTTCTAGAAAGTTTAGACATTTAAAAAGAATTTTGGCTCTACATTATTGTTTTAAATTTTAGCATGAATAAACCTTATTGTAGCTTATGGCATTTCAGTTCCATGAGTGTGGCAGACACTGTGGATTGACTGATCCAAAGCCATTTGCATCCCCCTTCTTATCTTCTGCTACTGTAGGAGCTCCAAAGCTAGAGTTCCAATATTCATGTTCCTATCCACTTCTTTTTAGGGGTGACCACATGACCCAGTTCTACACAAAATGATTAAGTCGAAGTCACTGGGCTTACCTGCTAAGAAATTTCTAAAAAGGGACATTTAAAAAGGACACTGTCCTTTGGCTTTTCTCTACCAACTTCTTCCTCCTTCTACCTAGAAAGCATCTGAGAGCCTGCCCAAGCTACAGCTATCCCACAACCTCATGAAGACAACATGCATAAGGACCTACCTGACATGCTGAGAATAACTGAACAGCAATAAAAAGAAAAAAGAAAGTTCCCTAGAGCAGTAGACTACTACCCCTGACTGGCTGGCTGTCTGAGATAAATAACCCCTCTTTGTCTAAGTCACTGAATAGGCTTCTGGTTGCTTATATCTGAATTCAATCCTAATGATACAAGTTTCCACTTGAACACAGAAGACAGAGAATGATTTAAAGACTTTTTTTTTTTTTCAATTCTCTCATGGAAGGTACATAACTAATATTCTAGAGGCAGTGAGGTTAATTTATTACATAAAATGAGTGATTAGGGTAGTAGGGCTTGCCTCTCTTCCACATCTAGCTGTGAAAAAATCTTCACTAAAATAAACCTTGCTATATAAAATCTGCAGGTCAAACAGCCTCGGCATTATCAGATTAATTTATTAGAAATCTAGAATCTCAGATTCCCCTTCTTCATCTACTGGGAAAGCATCTTAACCATGATATCCAGGTGATTCATATGTACATTAATGCTCATTTTAAAATAGTGGATAAATTGTGGACTCTTTGAGGTGAAAGTACCAGTCTTTAAAAAAATATTTTATACCTCTATTTCCTGATACAGTGTCTAGATAGCACCTGATAAACCCAATCAAATATTTGATGAATGAAACAAAACACTGGCTCAGTATCAATCATTAAACTTCATTATATATTTGATTATCAGAAATCTAACTATTATTTGCAAAGTAGCACCTATGGCTATGAGGAAATGAGTAATGGGCCAGATATGATGTGAGACAGGAAAAGTGGTTGAAAATTTACAAAGTTTAGAATGGAATAAAAAATAGGCTCTAGTTGTACACTGAAATTAAAAGTTTTAAAGTATGCAGGCCCCTCTAACAGAAAGATTTAAAGATAGAAAATTGAAGGGTAAGTCACAGAGAAATGCCCTTGCCGACAGTTACTATTTTGCCTAGACCCATCTGATCTGTCTGTTCTAGGCCAGAGGTTCTCCTAGAGTGATGGGATCACTTAATTCTGAGGAAGACTAAGGCTGCTTTCCCAGGAAAATGCACAAACACATTTCATACAGCATCAGGAAGTAAACAGACTCCTTAAAGCATACCTATCAAGGGTGCAGTGGATTTTAGGTAGAGAGCCAGCCCTTCATGGAGTTTGAATTTCCCATATTATCAGTTGGGTAGATTGATAGTCTGTTAAATCTAGAAATGGTTCAGATAAATAGATGGAGCCTCTTTCCTCACACATCTTAAATCCTAAATTATTTCCCAGGTTAACTTTTGACTGAATGGAAGCATGGTCCTTCTGCTGGTCTTTCTTCTGTGGGCCTGTTGTGGCGAATGAATAACCCATGATGGTTTAAGAAATGAGCTTTTACATACCCTTAGTTGTTGGACTAACAAATACTTGGACTTGGGCGCAGATGAAGTGTACCCAACTTGGAAATATATACAAGGATGTGTTAGAGACTCCCTTCCATTCTTATAAGGCTGCTAATGTTAGAGGCTATTATGGGTTGAATTCTGTCCCCCTGAAATATGTAGTGAAGCCCTAACCCTTAGTACCTCAGAATTTGACTTTCTGTGGAAATAGGGTCATTGAAGATGTAATTAGTTAAGATGATGTCATACTGAAGTAGGGTGGGCCCTTAATTCAATATGACTGGTGTCCTTGTAAGAAACATAGAGACATGGGGGAGAACGTCATATGACTATAGGACCAGAGATTTGAATGGTTAGCAAATAGCTGCAAACCAAAAAATGTCTGGGGCCACCAGAATCTGGAAGAGTCGAGGACAGGTCTTCCCATAGAGGGTCAAGAGGGAGCATAGCTTTGTCAACACCTTGATTTTCTGACTTCAAGCCTCCAGAACCACAAGAGAATAAACTTCTGTTGTTTTAAGCCATTTGAGTTTTGGAAATTTCTTCCAGAAATCCAAGAAACTAATAGAGTGGGAAAACCAAATCCTAAATTATAATAATTTATTTCAAAACGTCTGTCATGATTATTAAGAAAAGAATTTATTCAGCAAGTATTCATTGATCTTCATTATGTGTAAGACATTTTGCTGTTTAGAATATAAGATAAGTAGCAGATTCTATGCTTAATTTATCAGTCAGGAATATGAGTACCCATTAAAAATACTTTAAAGTGTGTTCCTCTAAAGGGTTTCATTGAAATCAAAAAACCACTCTTACTATGTGCGTGTTTTAAGTGCCTACATATCTTCACTGTAGTATTCTTATTGTTAGAAAAAATATAGCCTAATTTTTATTTACAAATTATTTAGCTGATCTTGGTCTCTTGTTCTTTCATCGATAGAATGGACATTAAATATTAAATGTCAAAATTTTTTCAGAGTTCTAATTTTCTCTTAGGTTATCAAAAATAAGTGGTAGTTTGTTTGCTAGGGAATTATCTTAAATGGTTTGTGGGTATATTACCTAAAGAAGACAAAACTCAGGGAAAACAGCTATCTTCAAATAGCTGAAAGCAATTAAAAAAAAAATGGAAGAGACACTGTCGTGTGTGGCCTCAGATAATAGAGGGGATCTGGTAGAGATGGAATTAGACTAAATATATGGGATAACTTCGTAATGATTTTTGGCTTAAACATGTATTTTGACCTTTACATTACTAAGTTCTTTGTCATAAGAATTGGATACCTTAACTGCTGTATGTCAGTTATATCTTGATGAAACAAAAATAAATAAATAAACATTTAAGAAAAAAAAGAATTGTTCATCTGGACAATTATTTGTCAAGATAGATCAAAGTCATGTTAAGCTTCTGGGTTGGTTGGTGATTTCCTGGATCACATTTTCCAGATAATATAGAATCCAGAAGGGTGTATTCAGAAGTTCATTCACTTTGGAGATGGAATGGAGTTCAAACCCTCTGTCTGTCCTTTATAGCTATGTAAACTTAATTTTTTTAATTTTTTAAGTTTTATTGATTTATAGCTGATTTACAATGTTGTGATAGTGTTTGCTGTACAATGAAGTGATTGAGTTATGAATGTACACACATCCATTGTTTTTCAAATTCTTTTCCCATATAGACCATCACAGAATATTGGGTAGAGTTCCCTGTGCTGTACAGCAGGTTCCTTTTGGCCAGTCATTTCATCTACCACAGTGTGCTTATGTCAGTCCCAAACCCTCAGGCCACCCCTCCCCCACACCAGTCATTTTTGGCAACTGTAAGTTTGTTTTCAAAGTCTGTGAGTCTGTTTCTGTTCTGAAAATAAGTTCATTTGTATCCTTTATAAAGACTCCACATGTAAGTGATATCATATGATGTTTGTCTTTCATTGTCTAAGTTCACTTAGTATGATAATTTCTAGGTCCATCTATGTTGCTACAAGTGACATTATTTCATTCTTTTTTATGGCTGAGTAATATTCTACTGTATTTATATACCACATCTTCTTTATCCATTCCTCTGTTGATGGACATTTAGGTTGCTTCCATGTCTTGACTGTTGTAAATAGTGCTGTAATGACCATTGGGGTGCATGTATCTTTATGAATTACATTTTTTTCCAGATAGATGCCCAGTAGTAGGATTGCTGGATCATATGGCAGTTCTGTTTTTAAAATTTTAATTTTTTATTGTCCTTTCCTGTGGCATGTGGAAGTTCTTGGGCCAGATATCAAACCTGTGCCACAACAGTGACCTAAGCCACTGCAGTGACAATGCCAGATCCTTAACCCACTGCACCACAAGGGAACTCCTATCAACTTAATTTTTGAATCCCATCTTCCTTGTCTGTAATATACATATGTTAATACCCATACTAAAAATATTATTCTAAATTGCAGATAAAATAATGCATAGAAGGTATCTAGTCACTAGTCAGTACCTAATCAATGCTGGTTCCATCCCTTGCTCTGTAACTGTGATTGTATTTGCTACTGTTAACTGTATTTTGTACTATACAAAAATAAACTCATAAATGAAACAAGAAACCAACATTAAAGAATTTTTTAAAACAGAAAGACAAGTAATAAAATATATTCCACCTCCATGTTAATATTTACAGTTGTAAGGATATAGAAGTTTGCCACTAATCACTCAGATTTGTTCACTAAAGCATTTAAAATGGTAAATTTCAACCAAACATTTTGAAGATAGAGAAAAAGAGCAAAAGTTCAAAACCATTGCTAAACTCTGATCCTGTGAGGTACCAAAAGATTCTTAGCAACTTGAAATAAAAATAGGCACTGCTTATATTATTTTCCAAAGTAATTACTTCTTCATGAAAGTTATTCAAATGTTTTATATTTGAACAAACATTTATTCATAGTGAGAAAATACGGAATAGTATATCATTCTTCATTTTAACTGCTATTTTACATTCACCTATTGTGTTCTTGATAGGGGTGGTTCTATAGTAATAGTCTGCATTTCTCTGTTAGAGTTAGAATGATTGCCTATGCATTCCTAAAAGCAAAGTGAAAAACAAACAAATACATAAATGAAAGTCCATTGAAGCTCTTTTGTAATATTTATATGTTTTGCCAGGTCTTCTCTATGTAAATGCCAATAATGCACATTTTTAAAAATTATTTCTACTTTTCTGAATATTAGCTTTTATTTTGGTATAGTTACTAGACATTTCTTATTAAGTATTTTCAGTCTTGATTTATGAAGCTTTAATTTTCCTGTAGTTAAAACATTGGTGTTAAAATATGTCATTCAAAAGTATGTTTGTGCAAAGTGAAAGAAACAACAATCAAAATCTTAAGATATATGTTCAGCTTGTTACCAAATCAGGCCCACCTCAAAAATCAGTACTAGAGAGAGGCAGATGTTGGTATAAAAGAAAGTTGCTTTTAATCAGAATGCCAGCAGTCTCAGGAGATGGTGGACTCATTGTCCCCTAAAAGCTACCTTTTAAGATTTTGCTCAGCCATAAAAGTTTTTAAAAGGGTAAAGGGATGCAATCTCAGTTAATCATTGAGATAGGAGATCAGAGTCGTTACCATCCTTCAATGTGTACAGACTTATATGTGGGCTTGTCGCCTTCTTGTGATTTTTCTTTAGATGCCATCTTGGTCATATAGTTTGTTTCAGAGATTACTGAAGGGGAGGCTAGAGAAGAGATCTTGTCATCTGTTAGTTATTCTTCATTTCTACTTCTTTGATCTAAAGAAAGAACCAACAGGTTAGGTGAGGTATTGGGTGATCATAAGATTTGAAAGGTGTGCTAGGGCCGGAGATGAATAGAGCATGGAGGTGCCTGGTTTAAGGTTAGTGAAAAGACAAAGGGGCCTCCTGGAAGGAACTTTCCTGTCAAAAGCTGCTTATAATATCTTAACACCATTATGGATTAGTAGGTGACTCTGGACAAACTACATAAATTTTATGAATTTTTGTTTTCTTATTTACAAAAAGGAAATTATATGTACTTTCTACAAACCTGAGGATGATAAAACTCAAATTAAGCATGTAAAAATTTCTATGTAAATTGTCAAGAGCCCCATTGACAAAAGACATTATTATTTAATGTTATTTTATTGTGATTACTCTATTTGTATTTTTCTATCTTTTTCAATTCTTAATACCTGTCACAGTATTAGACTTGACCCATTGTATATTTGGTTTATTGTCATTCTGACAATCTTAAAAAAGTCAAGTCCCTATTACACCAAAGGAGGTTGACTCCCTATTCAACCAATGCTTTCATTCAACAAATAATTGTCAAGCACTAACTATGTATCAGGAACTTTTCTAAGCATTGGAACCAGTTTTTATCTTCATTCAACTTATATTCTACTGGGTGAGACATAAAATAAGCAATACAAATAAGTAAAACACTGTATGCAAGATAATGTTAAACACTAAGGAATAAACATAGTGCATGAGTGTGCACTGGTAGATGCAGTTTTAATAGGGTGACCAGGAGGTCTCTCCAAGAAGGTCACATTTGAATAAGGCCATGACTGATGAAATATAAGCAAGTCTTTTCAGCTGATTCATAGCATAAGCTAATTTTTCCTGCCCTCCAGATGTGGCCAGTCTCTGCTAGGTCACACCGTATCTTCCAGACTCTGCTTTCATGTGTGCTGGGTATCCCGACTAATCCTGCCTGGCTTTTCTACCTCTGCCATGCTGAAGAGCCCCTCTTTATAGCTATCATCATGTATATTATTTAGCCTCCTCAGCTAATGCCACTGCCATTCCTGTTGGGAAGCTTTGAAACAGGTGAGGTACTGATATTTCCACTGCATCTAAAGTATTGTTTTCAAGGTGGCAAGATGAGACTGTTCCAGACCATCCATTAATAAAGTTGTACCATGTTCTCTGTAAGCATGCAGAGAATGCCTCTGTCTCTGCTTTCTCAATCAAAGAACAAAATGCTGCAATTAGCAAAATAATATTTGATTCAATTCACTTTAGCTTATGTGATATACATATGCCATAACAATAAAGCAAGGGGATGCCATATAAATTATTCAAACCTGTGTGGGATATTGAGATCATTTTGAATGCTAGGAATTACTAGGTAATATGATGATGTTATATTATTTACCACATTATCCCTAACATCGTAGGACACACAAAAAAAGCTTATAGTCAAATCACAAGCTTTTAATCAATTCAGACCACATTTCTGAGTGCCACTGTCAGCTTTCTGCACCAGCTGTTTTGCAGCTGCAATGAATTTGACATGTTCTGAAATCACCATGGAATGCTCCAGATCCTTTGGAAATACAGAGAAAAGCCTAAGAAATAAAAATTGTAGCCTGCCACGCTGAACAAAATCAGGGAAGACATGTTTTAGAGAGTTATGTGTACATGATTGTCTTAAAATATTTCAAATATAGGATCCGGTGTTGTGCTGAGCTGTGGTGTAGGTCACAAATGCGGCTCAGATCTGACGTTGCTGTGGCTGTGGTATAGGCCGGCAGCTATAGCTCCAGTTCAACCCCTAACCTGGGAACTTCCATATCCTGCACTGTGGCCCTAAAAAACAACAACAAAAAAATTTGAATATGAGTAGTTGTAGTATTTAAGATATGTAATAATACATACATATATATCACATACATGCAAGTGATACTATTTTTAATAATTTACTGCAAAAATTTTTCAATATGGAAAAAATATTGAAATAATTTTAGACTGGTTGCATATATATCTACCACCTACTACTCTTTTACCATATTCTCTTTATCAAGTGTATATCCAAATATTCATCCTTATAGCAATCCATGAGTTTATCTCATTTTCTATATATGTTTAATACCTTCTTGACTACTTAATATGGAAGTACACAATTTAAAAGAGCCAAACGTAATTGTTCAGAATATAACTATTAGTTTCTAATCTGAGAATGATGGATTTTTAACCCTGGAAAAGAACTTTAATCTCCTTACTGTAATCATCTTGTTATTTAATTATAGAAATTAAGGCATACTTGTTTTAAAGATTTTGAGTAAGAGTGCCCAACTACTACTTAGTAACTAATCCAAGATTAGAATTATTACTCAGTATTTTGCATAAACATTAACTTGGACAGTAAGAGAAAATGGTAAGGTGTTAGTAAGATGAGGAGAATCGTGGAAGCATGCTCTTTGTTAAAAAATGGAAGTGACTAAGGTAATAGACCAATGCACAGCTGAATTAACGGTGAGGTTTCAGAAGGTACCCGAGTTAAGTGAGTTAGGAGCTGAACACATATGAAAATCCTCCCACTGTGTAATCAAAAGAAAAAAATCTGCTAAGAATGCCCTAATGCTAGTAGAAATCTTGTATGTGTGCCCAGTTTATAAAATTACGGAATGTCAAGGGGATGAAGAATCTAAGTCTAACTGTGTTCAGAAGAAGGGAATTTGAGTGGGAGACAAAGAGCGTCTGCTGCTCAAATCCAGTTTGATAAACTCACAGACTGTCCCAATTAGCACAGTTTAGAGAGCATAGAAAGAATACATACTGTAGCTTACACATCCTCTCAAATAAGAGATGCTTTGCTAGAGGGGTGCTTAAAACTAACTCTAATCTTGCTCACAAATGATATGCATTATTTCCAGGCATATGCTTAGATAAGGGTTCAACTCTGTTCAGAGAATGAATGTATCACCATTTCATCCCTTTGGCACTTTTATGTTTCTACGTTTTAACACAGGTTTTAAAAGAAAATTTAAAATCAATAGGTGAATGAATGTTAGAGAATTGCTAAAATTTAGAAAATGAAAAATTCTTTACATTTTGATTCATACTTGAAAGTTGGCAAAGCAGAGAATGAAGGCTTTTTTCTCTTTTTTATTTCTTTCTCTTACATCCTGTGAAACCTATCTTCTTTAGGACTATTTTCTTAGACTTCAGGTGAATGACTGAAATATTTTCCCTGATACCGTAGTTTTAGTGATTTGGAGTGCTCAAGAACTTGCTGGGAAATGTTTAAAATTTAGCTTCCTGAGCTCTAATGTGAACGAGTTCAACCTTCTGTGCTTTTTTTTTTTTTTTTTAAGTCTTATTGTGGTATAGTGAATTTACAATGTTGTGATAATTTCTGCTGTATGACAAAGTGATTCAGTTATACATATACAAACATCCATTCTTTCTCAGATCTCTTCACATATAGATTATCACAGAATATTGGGTAAGATCCCTGTGCTATATAGCAATTCCGGGTTGGCCAAGCATTCCATATATCACACTCTCCAGGTAGTTCTTTAGGTGACCGGTATGTGAGAATTATTGGCATGGATAATTCTGTATTAGAGGTCAAGAAGTCTTGTGTTTAGTTCTGGTCCTATAGTAAATACTGATTTATTGGATGGCCCTACCAAAGTCACTTATCTCTAGAATTTATTCTCTGTGATGTGGTAGATTCCAGAACCATCCAGAAAGATAAAACAAAAATTATTTTTCTCTTATGGAGCTCTTCTTTGTATGACAAACAATACAATAATAATTATGGTAGGACATTTACAAGATTTAAGGTAATGTATTTAAGAACTTAATGTTTAATATTAAGTAGTGCTCAATAAATAATGGTCATTATAATTATAAAATTGTTAATACCATAAAGAAACAGGCGTTAAACTCATCTGTTATTTAAGACTAGCCTTGTAAAATGTTAAATTGACTAAAGTATTTCTGAACAGCAGGGTCATCTGCTCTAAATGCTCCACTGATCATGGTTTTATCAGATGACTCACTCATTTTAGGGTACCATAAATGTGGGGCTTGTGGTCTACTTAGGGAAAGCAAAAGGTAACAACAAAAAAAAAAAGGTTAGGGTCAATAGGCCCTGGAGATAGACCACAGGAAATGAATACAGTTAGCCTCAAAAAGATAAGCTCAAGGGTATATCAATCTCTTTGACTCTCAATTTCCTCGTCTTCAAAGTTGGACTAATGATTCCTATTCTCAGGTTCATGAATCAAAAATAACTATAATAAAATTCTGCCATTACTAGTTGTGCAAATTTGGCCCAAATAATTCACCTCTCTGAGCCTTATCTTCATCTGTAAGATATAAAAATATGTTTAGAAATACTTTATAGTTTGTGAGAATTCTTGGTGCATGATACAGTCTTAGCACTCGGTGAATATTTTCTAGTGCCATGGACTCATCTATTAGTTTCCTAGGACCTCAAAACAAAGCACCACCAACTGGGTGGCTTAAAACAACAGAAATATCTTATCTCACAATTGTGGAAACTAGATAATTCAAAACAGCAGGGCCGTTTTCCCTCTAAAACTTGCTGGGAAATTTTTCCTTGCTTCTTCCGAGCCTTTTGAGGTTGGCCAGCAATCTTTGACATTCCTTGTCTTGCCGCTGCCCACCCAGTTTCTTCTTCTACTATCACATAGCATCCACCTTTATGTCTCTGTCTGCACATGGCCGTCTTCTTATAAGGACATCAGTCATGCTAGAATAAAGGTCCCCTCTACTATTCATTGTCTTCATAGTAACTGATTATATCTGCAGTGACTCACATAAGGTCACTTTCTGAGGTACTGGAGGTTAGGACTTCAACAAATCTTTTTTGAGGAGGAGCACAATTCAGCTCATAACAATGTATCAGTGTCTGCTTTACCAGGGCTATAGTGAGTATTATGTGAGATGACAGATAAGAGTATTCCATACACAAAAATGTTACATACAGTTTTTTTTTAATAAAAGCCTTCACATAAATGACGAGAAATTTTTAGAATGAGAAGGAGTAGCAAATATAAATATACTTAAACCTAACACAAAAATAATTTAAGTGACACATTGGAAAAATACGATAGCAGTGATGTTTCTGAAATGACTCTTTAATTGTTGTCTTTGAAAATAACATTGTTAATACTGGAGTTAAATCTTGGTATTGAAAGATTATGTTGGTCTAGAAAGAAAGCAGGTAAGGCTCTAATACTTCAAATTGTAAAGTTCATATCTTATCCTACTAAACTATATGTAACAAATAATATTTTACAGATGTATGTTAATCATTTTTCTCATTAGTGATATAAAGAAAATTCCCTTTGTGCCACAAAGGATAATAACTATTAGCACCCTATCTTTCTCTCTTCTCTAAAAATTGGAGATCTGATATGAAAAACCTTACCCACAAGTCGTATTTAGTAAATGAAAAGCTTGGAATTCAAACCCATCATTTTGAATGAAAATCTTGTCTTTCTTTGGTTGTTCATTTGTTTTTACTTTTGTTGTTGTTGTTTTCTTCTATTTATGACACTGGTAGTACTAGATCAAAGAATGGTAGTAGCAACAACAGAGGATGTGACCGAGGCAGTCATTATAATTGTTGATTGACCAGAAATCTACATAGGGAGATAAGGCCATGCATTTCTAGTTTCCTTTCTGAAAATAACGATTTCCCATCATTTTTTTCTGACCTTCCTTAAATTAATATCCAGTTTCCTTATAAAGAATAGAAATGATTCTTTGATAATAATTTGTTCCATTGAAATGATGAAACATGTAACACTAACCATTGCATATGTGTGCAGCAACCAATTGTATAAACTTTGGATTTACTCAAATCCATGTATAAACTTAATGGGATATAAGCTGAAATCAGTAAATGTCAGGTGCAGACAGAGGAAACAGCATGTCAATTTAACTTTGCTCGTCCTACTTCTTCCCTAGAGAACATTCAATTAGATTTATGTTATGGTTTTACTCTAGTGGGTTCACTTACAAAAGATCTTTCTTATACCAAAACAAAAAAAAAATTATGCTCACCTTGGGAAAACATAAAGCTTTGCTTCCAGAAGCTATTGCCAGCTGGCCTTCCTTGACCAAATCCCAATAATTGGACCGAAGTCATGTGTTATATGCTAAGGTCTAGAAGAAGTCCGAACTTTTGGAGTAACATCTGCAGAGAAATTACAAGCCAACGTAAAAACATGTTCATTGTTACTGAAATTAGGAAGCTTGCATTCTTTAAAATTTTTCTGCTTCATTGGGTATTCTTTATTCATAAAACCTCTCCAAGGCATTTTCTTTGGAACACAAAAGGATGGCTCATACTCTGTTTTTTTAGGCTCATAAATTATTTGTTAGTTGTCAGAGTCCAAAGTTCTACAATGATGCTTTATTTCCTTTTAACACCCACTCACCTAGACCTCCATTTCCAAAAGAGAGCAGATGGAAAATTTATACACTATGTGTTTTTTTTTACATTCCTAAAGAATTGATTATTAAAACACAGATTGGATTTCTTAAGGTCAATATGCTATGTTTGACTATATGTGATTTAAGTAATTATGCTTGACTAAAATATCAGAGATTAAAAGATGTGACCCAGAAGTATTAGCTTAGAAGACTCTTCCAATCCTGTAAATCTAATTGATTGGCCTGTCTTCAGACAAGCCTCACAAAAGTTATTCCACTTGACTCACTTTAATTTATTGCCCAGTTGTGGGCTTGGTGCTCACTAGGTTCCAGGAGCTATGGGGACTGCAGAGGAAATAAAGTCATGACCCTAGTCTAGGAAACTTAAAATTTCTATAATGGATATTTTCTTTTATAGTCAAGACATGTAAGTATCTTCAAACAAACAAACAAAACAATTTAAACCCTTATGAATATCAAACCCCAATGATGAAGTGCCAAATTCATGGCATAGAAAATACGTGTAAAAGAGGGTCGATATTCCTTAGTTCTAATGCAAAACTGTCATGGTTTGAGTCCATTTTTATATTCTAAAACTGTATGTGAAACATGTTTTATATAATTATCTTTATTCAAAATACTTCCTTTGTTAATATTTGGTTTATAAACTTATTTGGGAAATTTTTCAATGTTGAGCAAGGACAAAAACATTTTAGCCCTACATTGAAAAATGAAAAAGGTTTTTTTCTCTGCTTCATACCTGTATGCAATTTAGAAGAGTGAAGGGGTAAAACATAAGCAGATTTAAATGAACGTGTCATGAATCTGTGATATTTATAGTTCTAAGGCTTTCCGCTGAGTTTTTACTTTTCTCTACAAGGGACAAGTCCAAGATATAAGCCATCTATTTCTTCTCACTACATCTTAGCAGGTTAGTAATTTAGTCTGACTCCTGATATTTAAGGGAATTGCTAGAGGTTGATTTGAGCGATAACAGGGAAGCTAACTGGTCTCTGGCTGTTTTTTTCATTTCTTTCAAACGTATCTACAAACTTTAAACATGTGTTTAGTTCTTCCGTCCTCAATGTTCTCTGTTATTGAGTCTCACTCAAGTCCAAAGTCAACCTCATCTATTGTGCTTGGTTCTTGTCAGATAAGAATGATAAGTAGGAAATGGTTTATCTCTAGACTTCAAATCTCTTTTTTACACACACACACACACCCCCAACCCATATACTAAGAGGTGAATTTAGCACTTTGGTTTCTCTCCTATACCATTCCTGAAACCTTCACTATGAAAAAGAGCTGATAAATTTTATTCCAATATATATTATTGACTGAAAAATACAAATTCATTCTAGTCAGTCTTTAAATTTGAATTAATGCTTCTTAGGACAGGGACCTTGTCTGTTTTACTGGGTGCTGTATCTTCAGTGTCTAAGGAAATGATTAGCACATAATATATGCTCAGTAAATGTTTGTTGAATGAATGCATGCATTGAAGATTAAATCTTCTGCCAAAGGAATTGGACAACTGCAGATGTCCGTGGAAGATGTTTAATTTATTTATGTCTTTTTTGTTTGTCCCTGATATACCTCTCTCAAAGCTGCTTCCAATTTATATACAGTTATGCATGTGGTGTCCTTCCCTCAGCTGCCTACCCCTGCTTTCCTATCTTGATAGTAAAGAGTAGAAATCTTCACTTTTACCCTGACTCTATATGCAAACATTACAAACCTCTCTGTGGGAGTTCTCATCGTGGCTCAGTGGTAACGAAACAAACTAATATCCATGATGACACCTCACTCATTGGGTAAGGATCTGGCATTACTATGAGCTGTGGTGTAGGTCGCAGATGCGGCTCAGATCCCACATTGCTGTAGCTGTGGCATAGGCCGGCAGCTACAGCTCTGATTTGACATCTAGCCTGAGAACTTATATATGCCATGGGTGAGGCCCTAAAAAGTCAAAAAGTCAAAAAAAAAAGGGAAGAAAAGAAAAAGAAAACTCTCTGGGGATATTAGAAAAGTGGTATTTTAGGTGAGTGTTGGCAAAGACTGAATTGCTAATCATCTGAGTCCCCAGCCCCCCTTACAGCTGCTGAAGAATAGCCCCTTAGGCACACAGAAAAGAAAGTCTTTGCAGTGCATGAAATTGATAAAGGAAAAGCAATTCTGTAGCCCTCCCAGGCATATCTATTAGTCTTAAAAGTATTTAATTAACTTTATTGCAAAGCAACCACACTAAGGAATAGAATGAGGTATTTAATTTGTGTGTGTGTGCCACTGTTTCTTGACTCCTGAATCAGGGGAGCTTAAGGGAAGGAAGTAGCAAGAAATCTTGTGGTGTTGATCCAACCAGGTTGTGTGAGAGAAACTTTCCCCATTGTTCTATAAGTGGTAAATAGTCACAGGACTGGCCAGGACTCACAAACTCACAAAGCAGTTCTTTATTTTCCTACTGATTTCTGGGACTTAATCCCCTCTCCTGCACCATCAAGAGACCTCCAGAAAACAGAGATACTAACGTTAAAGTTCAGTGTTTTCTGGCTCTGATTACAGCCATGTAAGCCAAGTTTTCTTTTCCATAACAAATTCTAATCTTGGGTGTCTATTCATCTTAATACACACACGTATTTATCAGCCTGTGGAGTTAAGCCTTCTGCTCAAACTAGCTTTTAGTCAGTTATTGACACTACCCCCTCTCTGCATTGTCTGAGAATTGACAGCAGAAACTCTTAAATGAAACCATTTCCTAAACACAGTAGAAAGCCTTGAAGATCCTGAGTGTGTGTCTGCTTTTGTCAAGGGGAGCACAGCATGTTTGTAAACATGTGGCATGGAAGGAAGATTCAGGCCTTGACAGCAAGCCTGTGGCCCACTGATTTCCTGTTTGTCTCTTGACAATGTGTTACCCCTAGTAACTGATGAGGGAAATAATCTGAGAGAATGGCCAGCACTCCTTTTCCTTATTCTAAGTTCTGAGTTTAGCAAGTAAGGTAAAATAGAAACTTTGAACTGCCTTCTTAATTGCAGAAATTTGGTATACCTCTCTTGTCTTCATTCACTTCCCTCCTTCCTTCTCTCTTAAGCAAGGAGAATGACAGAGACAGAGAGAGGGAGAGAGGAGATGAGATTCTGCCTCGGTATTTTGGTCTGCTGAAAAGTATACGCGTCAAGTTGATATAGGAGAAATTTTTTAAAAAGATAACACAGTACCTGCAGAGTTACCATAAATAAGCTCCACCTACATATCATAGAAAGTGGCACAGCTGAGTAGACCAGTGTACCTTGGATGCCTTTAGTTTACCATATAGGCAGACAGAAACAAGTCACATACATCCATTTATTCACTCAGGTGGCACTTGCCGCGTAGGAAACACTGCAGACATGTATGTTATTTTATCCCTTTTGAAGTAGAGTTTAACCCACGAGGAAACAGAACAAGAAGAGGTGAGGTACCCTGCCCTGGGTCACACTCTGCAGTTTCAGGGCCTCGTCTTTGGGATTCCAGAGCTGGTCTGGTCCACATACTACAAAGCCTCTTCAGATAGAAGTGCCTAGTGTCTGAGGTACAGCAGAAATTAGACAACACAGATTCTTAAGGCAATAAATCAAAATAAGGACGTGATTCCTGAGAAAACTGAGCAACCACATACTTAACTGTCGTGTTCACAGCTTTCTTAATAAGAAGCAAGAAAAAAATTGAGTCAGAGGGTGATGACTATTAAGGACCTTTCAGAATCTAACACATACATTAGTGTAAGATGGGAAGAGTATTCAGTAAAAATAAGCATTTGTTTCTACTAATGGTCACACAAAACAATGAGCCAAGTCTAATTTTGAGTAATGATTTTCAGGTTCCTGTGTCATTAAACATTTTATATTCTCTGTATCATGGCAGCCGTTGCTTCACAAATGACAATCAGAATGATTTTACCTACATGCCAAGTTCCTCTCAATATATGTCATCTCTTTGTCAAAAATGCTCAAACAAAATTTCCTTTTATATTTGGGCCTGCGATAGCTGTTGTTTGTACATATATTTCTTTAACCATCAAAGGGTTACCTTCATATTCTGAAAGTGCTTGGATTTCTCATTATGCTGGTCACACACTTAAACATTTTAGTAGTTAATGGGCCATTTGCTCCACAACGTCAACTGTAGGTAGTGCAAATTTAATTTGGAGGATATCTTTATATTAGGATCCACTAAATTTTTAGAAATTACTGTTCCTTCATAAAACTATTTTCTTAATATTATTCCTATTACCATTCATACTTCATATTACTACAATACATGTTACTAAAATCAGCTCAGGTCATTAATTATTATATAATCAAAAAATCTATCAGGATGTATCTTAAAATTTCTACCCATATTAGTACTCTAAATTTTACAGAAATCGGTAGCTTCATTGGTTTGTTCAATTTAGCAGAGACACGTTCACAATGACTTAGCCTTCCACTTACACAGGCTTCTTCCCAGACAGATTCCTAGAAACATTCACAAAGTCATAATAATTTTTGTGATATTTACAGTGGTAAGATATTTTAACTACAATTGATTAAAACCACTGTCTCCGTCCATCCCAACTTTCCCCCAGTGGCAGGCAATGCTGGAGTGGCCACAAACATATTTGAAATCTGGCTAAAGAAAATTTACCTTGATGATACTTTGAGTTTGAGTTTAATGGTATACATTTATGTGGTTTATGGTCACTTAAAGTGTATAGGTATGTAATTGCTGACCATCTGGATACAGAGATGACTTCCAGGAATCCTCCTCATGCTTTTTGACTCAAAGGAGGCAGAGTTAGAGGTCCTTTGATTGTGGTCAGTTCAAAGAGCAGTGTGACTACACTGCTTATGGAAACTTGAAATGCCTTAAAATCATCAGGTCTTAGATGAAACACCTTGGGTAGAGATTTCCATCTGTATCTGACAGCAATCCTTTGTAACACTATAAATGATGATATATGAAACTAAAAGGAACATTTTAAACTATCAAAAAATACATCTTTAATATGCTAAAACAAAGACTTAATTATCTTCCTATTCTTTCTAGAAAATATTACAAAATTATTGTCATGTGAAGAATACATCAAAAAATTAGGGACAGACAATAAATTAATAAAAGTATTAAGCTTTTTGGGCATTTTGATACTTACTTTATTTGCCATCTTAGGAAAATTTGGTCCTTATTAAGACTCTTATTCTCAATAAATTATTACATGTAGCTAATTTTGCATCTGCAGGTTTGTGTTATCTTTGGGGGGGGGGCATCCCTAGTGGTATAAGCTCCATAACCTGAAAAACCTGGATTCAATCCTGCATGACAGGAAACTAAAATAATTCAATGTATTTTCCTAAGAATATTATGTATTTGTTTCAAATTAAATTTAGTTACCAAAAATAAAGAATTGTTTAAAATTTTCCTTTTTTACTTTAATAGATTTTATCAAGATGAAGGACCTTTATGTAGTTGCTCTTAATATGGCAATTCTGTTATGTTGTTTCATAGCCTGGCAAGCTAAATTGAAGTAAATAGTACATTTTCAAAGACTCAGCTTTGCTATCTATTAAATGGGTAATGAATTAGATTGCCTACTTTCACTTCCCTCTGGTCACCTTGGTTGTGCCTTTTGCTAAGTGAAAAAAAGACAAATACCCATCACAAATAATATACAGTGATATAATACACATTAACTTAGGACAGGTTTGCAATTTCTCTGTGGCTTAACTTTTTCAAAAATAACTTGGGACAATTGATACATGCTTCACAGGGAAGCTTAGAGGGATAGTAACACAATACCAGTGTAAAGGCTTAGAACAAAAGTGGCCTCTAAGACTGAGGTAGAATTATACATGATGTGTCCCAAACAAATTGGATTATTCCAGAATGGCTATAGGCCCTTAGTTTCATGAATGATCCTTTAAAAACAAAGAGTTAAACCCTGGAGGTTCAGTTACAGCTTGATGAAATACTTGGAATGACCAAATTTTGAATTCAGACTTTGTTGTACTTCAGAGATAAGAAACGGCCACAACTACCATTTCTTACACTTGTCCAGAACAACGCCTTATTATTCTCTCCTCTCTCCATAAGTTGGAGTTTACTAGGCTAAGCAATTTTTTACATAAGTTTTGCAGGCATATCTGGTGGCTGCCACCAGATAGAAGGGGTGAGGACATTTTCATGCACTACTGGTCATGGCCTTAAATTCTTCATCATTTCTGTTTCTTTCCTACCAATCCAATCTTTGTTAAAATAACAAAACATAGCAGTTAACATTTCAAATATTAGCTCATATTACTTATACACTATAAAATGCTAATAATGAGAAAAAATTTCAAAAAGGTAAAAAAATTTAGGACACTTTAATTCTTACCAACCATTGTAAATTTAAATCTTGTTCTCATTCAAGGCGTTTTCCTGAACTCAAAGTCATTCATTGATAATCTGTGGACTCCCAGTGCTAGTGCTTTGGTGCTTGAGAAGAACCCTGATAGAAATAGCCCTCATAGAAAACCCTCTTTAAATTTATTTGGGAGAATAATTTTTATTTTAAAATACCACTCATAGCTGATCAGAGGCTAGGTATTAAGGCCTTTTTAGAACTTCTGATTAGCTCTCAATTCACCCAGACCAGGTTTCCAAATTTTTACAGCGTTCTGCTCCATGTGGCCTCAGAGAGAAGAAAAATATTCACCTCAGTTTATAAATCTTTTCAGGAGGCAATACCATATCCTATATTTTGCCCAAACTCTCAGAGGGTCTCTTTCTGGTAAAAAGTGTTTGTTTTCTCTATTCCTCTAACTTTTCCAAGAGATTACAATTCTTTAAAATGACCATTTGGCATAAAAGCTAATATACTCTAAAGTATTTTCTTTTGTAAGTTCTTCAGGCTTTTGCTGTTTCATAACTATTCCTTTCCAGAACTTTCTGGTACCAATTTACTTCTTAAGGGAATCTTAGATTTTTATCATAGCCTTTATTTCAAAAATGACTTGAACAGCAAACTCAAGTTTTGAAGAGTTTATAGAAGTTTCCTTGCTTAACTAAAGAGCCCATAGTCTAAACAAAAACTCAAATACAAAGGCTCTCTTGATAACCAGAAAAATGATACTGTTGGAAATTGTTTAAAACCCATTCCCAGTAAAATAAAATGAATGCTCATATGGATATTCCGTTATGAAAATAGGTTTCCTTTTATCTTCTGTGGTAACTATTTATTGTTTTAACAGCTCTTGGTAAGAAAAGCATAGCTACATGTATGGGTATAATTTTCTTTGATGTGAATTTCTCTTGTTATTTTCCTTACCTCCCATTTGTAATTTTGCATTGCTTTGTGGAGCATCCATGACACTGTTAACTTTTTTCCCAAACAAATAGGGTCATTTACTCTAGTTCTGCTCCAATAGCTTGAAAAGTCCCCATTAAACACCCAGGTATCTTCCTAATTAAAGCAGGTACCTGACTCTTGAAAGCCCACTGGAAAATTCCACTGATGTTTGAAACTTGGGGCAAATCAGCAATGAGAACTTCTGCTTAAGCTTTTTTAAACTACAAAGGTTCTTAGAATGTGAGCCAAGTACTTAACTGGTATAACTTTTCCAAAGAATTCCAGAAGTGACTCTTATCTTCTTAAGTTGATGAATCAAAAGATATAAATAAGACTTTATCTTAGGAAATTATCTCTGAAAGCTTACTGCACAATATTTTGTTGTATAAACAAACAGTTTCAAAGGAAAAACCATCCTTAATTAGAACAAACTTTAGTGCAGGTATTGAAAATGGTCTATTCTGAAACCCTTAGAGAAGCAACATCTCAAGTGGTATCTTTATTGTTATTAAGTATACATGACCTATGGCATAATCTTGGGTATGTTCCCCTTAATGGAGAAAACCAATTGCTTTTGAGTCACCTCTTCACCATGGTAATCATAAGAAATTGAATATAATTCAAGCAATACTTCTAAATAGTTTGGGAAGAAAAAAAACCTAAAATTGGGTAAAACTTTCCTAAATATTTCACTCCTCAATTTCAAAATATCTAGAGATAAATTTTAAAAGTGTCTTGGAAATTCAGATGCAATAAATTTCACCTAAAAATTTAAGGATTATAGTTTTGTCACAATTGTAGCAGATAAGCTGATTCTTTGTGAATAACCAAAAATTGATAAAAATCAATAAACATTCCCCAAAAAGAAAGACTACAAGGCAATGCAGTTGACCTTTTGACTTGCCTGAGTAATTGACCTGAGTAATTTATGAGGTCTTCTTCATCTCTTTTAATTGTTCTGTTAACATGTTGAGATATATTTTGTTTTGTTTTTCTTATTTGAAATTAAACAGCCATAACCAAATGAGTCATAAACCTAATATTTATATCTTTATCATTTCTTTTTTTAGTATGAGATAATAATTAAACAATTATATATTGATTTAGCATATATTTAAAGAGACTAAAGGTAAGAAAGTATACTAGAAAATGTGTTGAGTTCAGCTCGAAATGTTACATGAATTAAGCAGTTTTTTTCCCCTATATTCCTTTAGTCTGCTCATTCATTCATTATGTAAATAGGCTAAACCTGTTTAGAATAATATACAGAATAAGTTATCATGTATCATCACTGTTATTATTTTGCACCTTGTTCTCTTTACCTGTCATAAGCACTGAGCCCCCTGAGCTGTCTCCAAGGTTGAGGAACAGTGTATTTAGACTCTGTGAAAGAGGGGACTGCTAAAAAGGAGGATTTTATCAAAGGGGCACATGGACCTCCCTAGAGGATAGACTTCTTGGCATTATGACTTCCTCAAGTTCTCAAATTGTGCTGGTGACTGACTGAATCCTCTATGCTGCCTGGTCTCTAATTAAAACAAGATGTCTGATATCAGAGGAAATGAGTTCTGGCATGAAAAGCATTTCTCATTTCCTTTGGACATTTGAGACTTTGAGTTGTGGCACTCCACCTCTGGTGATTCAGTGACACCATGCATTTAAAATAATACCCACTCCTCTCTTTGTAATATGGACTCCAGTTTAGGACATCATTTTCTTATATGAAAACAGCTATGACTACCATGATAAAATCTGCTTTGTTATAGAATTTATATGAAAAGTTTTAAAAATTTAAACTCATGTATAATAGAAGGCTTCCTATGACATCACATCTGGTTAATAATCAACAAAGAAATGTTGATGCAAATTATATAAACCTATTGGTACCGTAATCATTTATTCTAAATAGTTTGCACAAGAACAGTTAATGAGGAGGAATGAAGGCATTAGTTTGGAAGACTTGGAAGAGATTTGACCTTCTTGTTTCTCTGAGCCAACGAAACAGGTCATCTAGATATATGCTTACTCAGGACTAGAACATCTATGGGAGAAATCGATTCCTAGAGGATGAGATTAATTTGCAGCATGTCAAACTCTAACACTGCAAATTTGCCACAGGCATGGGATCTTTTTTCACGTATTTTTACTTTCTTTTATCCTTAGTCTGAATGTTCTGCCAAGCATTTATTCAGTATTCATTAAATTGATAAATGGTCTTTAAGATATTTTCTACAACCAGTCTGTAAACTCTGCTAAAATAGCCTTTCCCAGAATAGAGAGCTATGAAAGGCATTGGAATGCCAATCAAATTTTGAGTCAGTAAAAAAAAAAAAAAAGTTAGATGCATTTAAAGCTATAAATTCTTCTGTCTACCAAAGACAATTTTTCTCACCTTTCCTTTGGATTTTTTAGTTGTCTTAGCTGAAAAATGTGTATATTAAAATTGTACAAAGATAGTAAAGTCAGTGTGGGGATATACTGGAATTACACTTTAAATTTAATAATTGACTGTTCTTCATGGAGTCACCATGACAAACTACAGAATCTAGAAAGCATGTTTTTTCCTGTTGTTTCACTATGTTTCCTTCAGTGCAGTTTGATTTTTATCAATAGGGTGTTGACATCATTTCCTTTCTAAGTGGCCATTGTTTAACTCTGGTGGACAGCGGCAGGAAGAAGGCAATATATTTATTTATATAAAATGTTCTAGTCAGGAAAATACTTTCTTGGGTATTTTATTTCCTCATTTTCAAATGCAAGGTTCTTATAAAAAGATAGTGGCAGTGTTTTCATTTAACACAAAAATGCGGTCATTTGTTTCTGTTCATGGAGCTTTTTCTTACCTCCATATCACTTTTGATAAACATGTTTTATTTTGGGATTTACTTTTTATCCTCCCCTAAATTCCAAAAAGTTATCTTGGCATTAGGATCCCCTGAAATTAAAAAAAGAAAAAAAAAAGAAAAAGACAAAAATCAAATACACTCATGCTTAGTGAAGATTGAGTTGTCTTCCATAATTCAACAGCCTAGTCTTAGGGCAAATCCAACTAAAATGGAAAGGATTATACTCTGAGTTGATCAAAAGATTGGAGGAGACTTGGGCTTTCAGTTTGACTTAGAGGCTGAGTTAGAAAGCAGCTAGAACAGAATAATAATGAAAAAGTATATGATTCTCTGAAGTATGCTTTAATCCCTTTTATTCTTCTCATTGCCATGGTCTTTTTTTCAGAAATGGGGTTCAGAAAATAAGGGCAAAAATGTGATCTTTTGGATCAGCTTAGAGGCTATTTCTCCTTATAGCTTTAATGATTGGGAGATAATTCTTTGAGCACTGGTAAATCTAAGGTTAATTTTTTCAAATAATAATATTAAACTTTTACTGATACCTCATGTGTTATAGTCACTCAACTATGTCCTTTACATCAGTCATTTTATCCTCATAACAACACTGGGAGAGGTTGGTTCAATTTATCAACCCATATCATAGGATGAGAAACACTCAGACTTGCCTAAGATTATGCAGTTGGTAAATTGTAGAGCTGGGATTTTAACCCATCAGCCTGACTTCAGAGTTTGAACTCTTAAAACTGTTTTACCGCTTACCTAATGTAAGACACTATTCATTGAGTAGTTCATTGAATAGTTCTCAGTGAACACTACTTTAAGTATATTTAAGAGAACATGATGTAAAAATACATGTGCTTCCATTCTCACTATCCCTCTACCTTTAAGAAAACAAAATATTTATCACCAGAGATCCAGGAACAGTGCTAAGCCTTAGAGACACAGAGATGAATCATACAGAGATCTTTCTCGCTTACATCTCAAAGCCTGGTGATGGAGGAAACTATATCCTTATTTGTGGGATTGTATGTTTTTTTTAAAATAACTGCAGGTTCATTTAAGATAAGAAATTCAAATAAGTTCAAGAACACCCGTTAAATAACTTTACATGTGACCAAGTAAAATCTTACCTTTATGTAATAAACATAAGTGATGTCTGTGAACGATTGCACAATGATAAATTATTCACAGTGTTCCATAAAGAAAAAGTCTGTGCCATTTCATCAAGCAGACTATAATATCTGAGTGACAGGTGTATGGTAATTTTGGTCCCTATAGCATCCTAATTAACTTTTCCATCAACTCAGAGTCTCGATGATACCACAGGTACTGACACAGTAGCCTTATGATGTGGGAAGCATTGTAACTGAACAGGGAAAAAAACCAAATAAACATAGGCTCAAGGATCAGAATGTAGTGTTTTCATACCACTCCTGCCCTTATAAGTACTAGGACTTTAGACTGTGCCCTCATTTGTCAAAATATGGATACTGTCTACCTAATCTTAAAAGTAGGTAGTTTTAAGATTAAATGAGACAGAAGTAAAGTACTTACAATATAAGGGACTAGCACAGTGGCTGTCATAACGTGAGCTCTTAGGGAATACAATCTCTTTTGCTAAGCCCCCAAATCTTTCATTATTCATGGCAACATCTAGGCTGGCTTAGTAGTCTCTACAAAGAATACTATTTTTACTGTCGTAGCAGAAATATATTTAATGGGGATGGTATTACAAAATTAAAGCAGACTAGGCTCATATCTCCTGTTTTGTGTTCTCTCCAATGCCTGGAGGAGAGGCTGTCCTCTAACCTCCTGCCATTGAGTGTCTTTCTGCTTGAATTTCCTAATGAGAAATGGGTATTCAGCTGGCTATTCCTCACTTCCAGAGAAGGTGGACAAAGACTCTGTTTGGGTGTTTCCTGTGCAGATACTGTGCCTATGAGGAGAAAATTTCAAAAGATTTAAATTAAAGAGCATACACCCTACAGAAACCCTGGCCTAAGGCCCTCACTGGGTCATTTTTTCCTTTGTCTATAACTGACATATTCTTTAGAAGTTTTAAAATACATCTTCTCATGAGAGTACAAACCCAGAAATAGAAAATATCTTGCTTAGAGCTTGGTGTGCAACGCAGGTGTCCTCATTCCCAAACCATCATTCTTCGCGAGCCATGCAGCCTCAGTGATGTATACATAGCTGCATACAGCTGGGCAGACTTGGAGCCTAATCCCTGTACTATTCACATTTAACAAGATACCAGCCCAAGGACTTTGAACAATCATATCTATCTTTACTGAGATTTTCCCTTTGGGAGTTCAGAGGCTTTATAAGGCCCTTCATTCAATACAGCCTCTTAAATATCATCTGGAGACATTTCACCCATCTCCAAAGTTTAATTTCCGTGAACAGAGCTAAAATTGTGCCCAAACCGTACCCTCAGTCCTCATGTGTGCGACGCCTCACCCTCACGGCCATTCTTCTCCATCCCCTCCATTTAGTCCTCACTCATAACTTGTCCCACTCCCTCTCATAGGAGAAGTCACCCTTCTCTGACAAGGAACACTTCCTTTATAACCAGGGGAACAATGTCCTTCATCATTTCATTATATTGACTTATATTTTTGAATATTCCATATTTCAGCTCTCTTCTACAAACTCTTAAATATTAACGTGGAAAATAAAACAAGTCAAGTAATTATTTTCTCAGGAATGGTCAGGGCAATGTAGGTTGTTCCAAGGAAATTCCCTCCACTGACCTGGAGCCGCTAAAACCTCACTCTGAATCATTGTTGACAAAGAAATAAAACACAGATTCTAAGAGTATAGTCAGGGTTCCTAAGGTAGTACCCTGGGAGTCAGTACAGCTGGGAGAAAACTGTTTTCCCTCTCTTTTGTGGGGGCAGGGGGGGTGCGTCTGAGGTATGCAGAAGTTCCTGAGCTAGGGATCAATCCCACACCACTGCAGTGACCTGAGCCTCTGCAGTGACAAATCTAGATCCCCAGCACATAAGCCACCAGGGAACTCCTCTATTTTTGCTTGTCTTTCTGTTTGTTTCCTCTGCTAGACTGTGAGATCCTTGAGGGTAGAACTGTATCTTATTATTTGGTATTTTACCTAGGATAAATTGGCCACTCACTGAATGTTCAGGAAGGAATAAATGGATGAACAAATGAAAATCCCTTTGGAAACTAAAAATTTTGTAGTTATTGAGTACAGGGGAGAGCAAAAGGAGAAAGGATTGCCCTCACAACCCACCTACCCCAAGATGATGGCAAGAATCTGAGTTGAGCAGTGTTAAAGATATCCCTCCTTCCCAGACTCAACCCACTCCTCTTCCTTTAAAAATCCACACCGGGACCAGAGTCCCAGCAGTGCCAGCTCATTCACTGTCAGGGAATATCAAGGCAGCTTTCCTTTGTGGTCTGTGGTTAGAGATAGCAGAGGCTCACAGACCCCATTTGCCTGGTTCAGGGCTGTAATCCCTTTTGCTGGCCTCTCAACTGTGAGGACATCCCTCAGCAAGGCCAGGGGGGAGCCTTCATGCCCCCTTTTCTCTGCCGCTTGTTTCCCATCCTGGACGGGAAGGTCTCCATCACTTCTCTGAATAAATAGCTGGTCTACCAGGCCAGCAGGTCCTTTAGATTTTACACATCATATGGTGCCAAGCAGCATAAATTTGAATCTCCCATACCTGATCTCCCCCCTCCTCTAGCTTCACCATCGCTAAATAACACAGGGTCTTTCTTTACATTGGGAGCTGCCAGCTGTGCAAAGGGAGATTAACTGGCAGCTCTCCCAGCCAAAAAAGCTCAATAAGGATGAGAGCCTGATGATGAGGTGGGCTATGGCTGTAGCACCTAGATTACAAATCCAGTTTGAAAATTGCAAAGGTGCCTTAATACCATAAACAAACACTATAAACTTTTAAAAAATTCCATCTTCCTTATCTGATTGAGGTTGATCCAGGTTATCTCAACAGCTAAGTGGCAATGCATTTTAAATGAAACAGGAGGCAAATCTAGATACTTTAAATAAGCACAAAAAACAGAATGGGGTGGTGCTGGTACCTAGTGCCTTATCTCACATGCAGTCCCTAGGAAAAAATAGTGTTATTCTCAAAGAAAAATGTTAGCTGATGAGAATGGCCAGTTGATAGTTCTGTGGCCTATAATACTTTATGTACCAAATTTTAGCTTAAAATGCACTGAGATAAATTTGATTTTAAAGTTGAGCATAGTTTGAGTACAGATAAACTAATAAAATATAGCAAAATAACTCCCAATGCTTCTCAAAGTGCTTTCCATTGATACCACAGTGAAAGTGTGATTGAACATTGGATAAATTAATTTGAATTTATAACATCTTATTCCCAAAGAGGCATTCTCCTTTTACAGATGAAAAACTAACAGCTGCATATTTACATTGTGATATGCACTGATGTGATTTCAAGGGTTTCTCACCTGGATACATAGCAGACATACCTGACCCATAGAAATTCCCCAAAACAGGTTCTCTGTCTCCTGTTTTTTTTTTTTTTCCCTAGTTTAAAATTGACAATGCTGGATTTTATACAAAGATAGTGGTTCAATGAATTAGCAATTATCTACATTCAAAGAAAACTGCTCTTGAAGAATTAAATGTATCATATAGTCATTATTGAAGAGACAGAATTCAAAAGCCAGTCATTTTTAATGTTTAACATAATCATGTTCTAATTTAGATTTGTTTATTGTCACTTGTTCTGATTCATAGTCATTTAGATAATATATCACATTACTAATACATTTATAATCAAATATACATCATAAAGAAAACCTATCTACTTGAAAGTAGAATTAATAAAAAGTAAAGATAGCTTTAAATGTTGGTTCAAAGAAATTATGATCATTTTATGTTTTTTAAAAAGTCATTGGAAGCAGAGGTCATTTGTAAAAGCAATTTTGTGCCTTACTCAATGAACATGAATAAAAAGAAAGACACTTGATTTGCATGCACATCAAGCAATCACAGATCACTTAGTAATTTTAGAGAACTGCTAGTCTTTGGTGCAGTAGGAAAATGAGCATCACAATCTTGAATAAAATTCACAGAAATAGTCTCAGGGTAGTAAATTGCCTATAAACTCTCGCCTGGTAAAAAGAACCCCGAATTTCTGAATAACATCAAAGAAATCTGTGTATATCATGAGTTCTCCATCTGAGAGTCTAAAATTGACCTACCTAATCAGTGCCATAATTATTTCACTTGATGATAATGACTTTTCACATTAACTTAATTCTTAGCGCTTATCTTTGGGTCTTTTCATCCCTCCTCTACCTGCTCTAATTTCTTTTAGGACAGTTTTGCCAACTCATATCCCCATCGTATTGTATTAAATTAAAGAATTGTTCACCCCAATTGTATGACATTAAATGATGCAGTAACTGTGCAGACCAGTGTTTCATTAGATCACTGCCATTCCTAAAATATCAACTGGTAGGTCTCCAGCTTTTCCATAATGTTATTCTTCATATTCTTCATACCACCACGCTTTAGGTGGTACAGAATTCTCAGATGTTTTTATTCCTACTCCAGTAAATATTTGCCAGTTATCTGAGGTGCAAAGGCATAATATTGAATCTAAGCCGCAGCTGCTACATCACAGCTGCAGCAACACTGGATCCTTTAACCCACTGCACCAGGCCAGGGATCTAACCTGCACCTCTACAGCGACAGAAGCCACTGCAGTTGAATTCTTTTTTTTTTTTTTGTCTTTTTTTGTCTGTTGTTGTTGTTGTTGCTATTTCTTGGGCTGCTCCCACGGCATATGGAGGTTCCCAGGCTAGGGGTTGAATCGGAGGTGTAGCCACCGGCCTACGCCAGAGCCACAGCAACGCGGGATCCGAGCCGCATCTGCAACCTACACCACAGCTCATGGCAACACCGGATCGTTAACCCACTGAGCAAGGGCAGGGACCAAACCCGCAACCTCATGGTTCCTAGTCGGATTCGTTAACCACTGCGCCACGACGGGAACTCCTAAATTCTTAACCCACTGCACCACAGCGGAAACTTTGATCTTGTGTTTTAAAGGCACTAAAATGTGTGCTATCCTAATCCACAAATCCCATCTCTTGGACTGTTTTCTAAGGCAAAATTAACAGATATGCAAATATTTATTTACAAGAATCCATTACAGTTTTATAGAGTATCAACGTGGATATATATATATATATATATATATATATATATGGCTTCATATATCATGCTTCATTCAAATAATGTAATATGATGACAAAACAAGAGTCTGGAAATATAGAATACAGATATTTACTGGTAAGGATATTTACTGGTAAAACATAAACATAAGGGTGTTTATGTTTTATTTTGACTGATGAGTAGATAATAGCAGTTGACAAATTATTAGCAATTTGTGTAAAAAACTATTATATGTGTAAGGGGAAGTGTCTAAAATGTACACACTAGGAATTCCCATCATGGTGCAGCAGAAACCAATCCAACCAGTATCCATGAGGATGCAGGTTCTATCCCTAGCCTCGCTCAGTGGGTCAGCAATCTGGCATTGCCATGAGCTGTGGTCTAGATCACAGACCCTGCTCGGATCTGGCATTACAGCGGCTCTGGTATAGGCCAGCAGCTGTAGTTCCAATTCGACCCCTAGCCTAGGAACTTCATATGCCGTGGGTGCGGCCCCAAAAAGCAAAAAATAAATAAATAAATAAAATGTACACACTAAAATATTTATAATGTTTTCTCTGAGCAATTTATAAAATGTCCCATTTTTTTCATTTCTGTTTAACAATATTTTTACATTTTTGTATGATTTTTTAAAACATTCTAAAGTAAAAATTAACATAAAATAAGAATTTATTACTGGCATATATGTTCATTATCTATTCATTAATGATAATGAGCAAAATATTTCATTCCTCAGCTAATCTTGAAAAAAAATCTTTATGTACTCCATACATGATATTGTTCCACCTCGATGACAACCACACCCTTTGCTTGTAATGGTCATCCTTAAGTTCTCCTCTTCCAGCTAGTCTCTGTAGAACCATTTATAGGAATTACTGTTTGTAATTGGAAGGGCAGGCAATAGCAAAAGTAGATCAATTCCAAGGAGTTATGAGTATTGAAGGAATTAGCACAAGGAAAATAAAACATATTTCCAGGGCTGTAAGGAAATGCTTCAAGTCTGCCAGCTGTGCTGCAGTAACTCTTCAACATTTTTCAGTAGGAAAGGGGCCACTGTCACTAAAAGCCTTGATAACCAAAAACAGTCCAGTCATCTTAGCAATGAGAGTCCTTTGTTGATCAGTCCAAATCCATCATCTTTATTAGTAAAATGAAAGCACTCCTTCTGCATGTGGTCAGCTTGACCTGTGAAGTAGAGCAGATCATTCTTTCCTCAAGCATCGCTCCATCGTTCCATCCACTGAGTGCTAGACTTTTTCTCATGATGAGACATGTTTTGTTTTTCTAAATCAAATCCATGGAAAATTGATATGTAAATGCTGAGCACTCCTTGCTTCTGCGTGATGGCATTCTTTGTGCAAGACCACACCTTTGGGAATGGCAATCTGTATAGTTAGGTTATTCATCGGAAATTATGTAAATTCTATGAGAATTGGTACCATGTCTTATCTACCACTTTAGCACTGGGTACAAAGAAGACATTCAGTTAATACTTGTTGAATAAATGAATGAAGAGTGAATAATGAATGAGTATATGTATCAAACATAGTAATTAAAAGTGGAGTGTTTTGGAGTTCCCGTCGTGGCGCAGTGGTTAACGAATCCGACTAGGAACCATGAGGTTGCGGGTTCGATCCCTGCCCTTGCTCAGTGGGTTAAGGATCCGGCGTTGCCATGAGCTATGGTGTAGGTTGCAGATGCAGCTCGAATCCCGCGTTGCTGTGGCTCTGGCGTAGGCCGGTGGCTACAGCTCCGATTAGACCCCTAGCCTGGGAATCTCCATATGCTGCAGGAGCAGCCCAAAGAAATAGCAAAAAAAAAAAAGACAAAAGAATAAATAAATAAAAGTGGAGTGTTTTTATACGAGTGGCCATGAAGAAATTCTAAAACATCAAGTAGACTCAATTTTATGTAACCATTTAATGCATGATGAATATAATGTCAGAAAATAACATGGAATATTAAAATTATTTTCTAAAAGGTGCTAGGTTAATAAGATAGAAATTAGATAAAGCAATTTAATCCACATCATTCACCATAAAACAAAAGCCCATATGATCTAAAGTGCCACAGGAAAAAGCAATTAAGTATTTATCAACTCTGTAAAGAAGAGTTAGTGAATATGTAAAATGATAAATACCCAAGCTTCCTAACATGGAAGCAAGCAATAGAAGAAATGCTAAACTAAATAATCAACATATAGGAGTTCCTGTCATGGCTCAGCAGAAACAAATCTGACTAGCATCCATGAGGATGCAGGTTCAATCCCTAGCATTGCTTAGTGGATTAAGCATCCACGTTGCCATGAACTGCAGTGTAGGTCACAGACACGGCTTGGATCTGGCTGTTCCTGTGGCTGTGGCGTAGGCCAGTGGCTACAGCTCCAATTCATCCCCTAGCCTGGGAAACTCTATATGCCACAGGTGTGGCCCTAAAAAGACAAAAAGAAAAAAAAGTAAAAGAAAAAAATAATCAACATACAATGATATAAAAATTCTAAACTATTGTAAGATTTTAAAAGTGGTAAACTTTGTATTTTTTAAGTTCAAATCGATTATAAAATATACTTAGTAAACCAACATATTGAAATGTCTGCAATCTCAAAAATAAGAAATAAATAGAATTAGAAAAAAATAGCATGGCACCATTTTCACCTATTGAATTGGCCATTAAAAACTAGCAGCTAATGTTCTTTGAGAGCATATTAAAAGTGGTAAAGTAAATCATACTTTGCTGATAGCAAAGTAAATTAGCACTATCCTTTTGGGGAAAAATTGGCAGTATGTTTCAAGTACTGTAAAATGTTTGCCTACTTTGTTCTAATATTTCCATTTTGTAAGATTCACCCAATTGAAAATAACACACAAGAAATACTTCTTTGTATTCATTGCATTTTATTTATAGAAGTGAAAACAAAACCATAGCCAAAAATGTCCAAGAATAGAGAAAAAGTTAAGTAATTTTGGAACGCCCATTTAAAGGAATGTGAAGAAGCAATTTTTTTTTAATTTTTATTTATTTATTTATTTATTTTAATGGCGGCACCTGTGGCGTATGAAGTTTACGGGCTATGGATCGAATGAAAACTGCAGCTGCAGGTCTGTGCCACAGCCCCAGAAAAACCAGATCTGAGCCATATCTGTGATCTATGCCACAGCTTGCAGCAACGCTGGATCCTTAACCCACTGAGCAAAACCAGGGATTGTATCCGCATCTTCATAGAGACAACTGTAGGGTTCTTAATCCACTGAGTCAAAACAGGAACTCCTGAAGGAGCAATTTCAATGAGAGTTATGGATATGAAGAAAGCAGAACATTATATACATAATACCTCTGCAACTATGTAAAATATATTCATCCGGAAAAGGTGCACTGGAATATTTTCATATGAGGAGGGGAGGACACCTTTATTTCTTGCTTCCATCCTCTTGCCTGGAATAGAGATTCATGAGTTCTAGAAGCTTCTTTCACCTTGAGGGGAAGGGTAGCACTGAGGGAGAGTCAAGTCTAGAGCTTGAAGTCTGAGGCCCTATAGGCAGTGGAGCTACTGCACCAGTCCTGGGCTGAATACCTCAGATTCCTTATCTCAGCGTTTATTATTTAAGCCTCAGCTGTTTGGGTTTTTCTAATATTGCTTGTTTGTTTTTGCTGAATGCATCGAACTTAATCCTAACCAATATGTAATTTTTAAAAATCTAGAATCCATTCTATATTTAGGATGAACAAGCAATTCCAAGTTCTAATTAAAATTTTATACTAAGTATTAATATTTTTATTCAGAACATACCCTGTTTTTCTGCCCCACTGGATATCATCCATTATTTTTTAAATGTCCTATTTACCAAGGTGTTTACTAAAATAGGAAATGGTACACTGCAATACTTTGTCATTATTAATAGTCATTAAAATCAAAAGTTTTGAAAGTAGTTAATGTAACTCTAATCATTTTTTTCTTGTTTCCAGTTCATTTCTCACCCTAACAATGACAACCGGCCTCTATTTTCAGTTTTTTCTCTTTGCTTCAGAACCGTCATGCTCCTCTCACGGGAACTGACTAACTCTGTTTAGTTTTGGCAGCCACAAAATATGTTCCCAGGACAAACGGCCCATGTGCACTGTGAAGTGTACACAATTCCCAGCTCAGAATAATGCTACATGCTAACAAGCAGATGCATACAGCTGGCTTCTTAAAAGACTTGGCAAAGTTCACTCTTTGTTCAGCTTTCTTACAATTAATCCTTAAAGGATTTTTCTGAATATTTTACACCGGCCTTATTTTATACAAGAATATCTAAACTGAGAAGAAAATTAAATACATACACATGATATATATATATACAATGATTAAGTTCTAGGACTTTTTTTTCACTTGAGCCATCAAAACCTCAGTATAATCATTTTTAGAATTAAATATTGTGGATGGAGTCAGAAATGTTTATTAAAATAAATGCTAAGTCCATAAAATTAAAAGCAAAAAGTAGATTTTATTTTGACAGGTCAGCTAGAAAATATGTGAACATGAAGTAAAGCAAACTTTGGAGAATTTCCATTTGACCATACACACAAAGAATAGCATGTGATTTAAAATATTATTCGGCACCAATTCTGTGCTACATGGTCAAAAGAAAATTGCTTCTCCCTGAGTATAATCTAATTGTAATCAATTAATACTATTCTATTACAATCTATTATAATTCTATTACAATATTATGATGTGTAATTATAATCACAGTTCAGAGAGACAGAGAAAGGAAAGAAGGAAATAAGGAACAGAGGAAGGAGGAAAGAAAGGAAGGATGGGTAGAAGAATTGGAAAAAGAAGATAGACAATGCTATGTCCAAGTAATGTTACATTAATTTCTCTAGCAAACATGTGACTATCTAGTAAATTCGAAAGACAATCATTTTTTGTCTATACCCATACATGCATACATCTACATATATGTATATATACATATGTATGTATATATGTATAATTTTATAAGCTAAAAAAATCTTTTTGGAAGAAGCATAAATGTGTTTATCATCATTTTTAATATATGTATAATTTTTTATTTTATTTTATTTTTTTTTGTCTTTTTGTTGTTGTTGTTGTCGTTGTTGTTGTTGCTATTTCTTGGGCCGCTCCCGCGGAATATGGAGGTTCCCAGGCTAGGGGTTGAATCGGAGCTGTGGCCACTGGCCTACGCCAGAGCCACAGCAACGCAGGATCTGAGCCGCGTCTGCAACCTACACCACAGCTCACGGCAACGCCGGATCGTTAACCCACTGAGCAAGGGCAGGGACCGAACCCGCAACCTCATGGTTCCTAGTCGGATTCGTTAACCACTGCGCCACGACGGGAACTCCATAAATTTTTAAAGTTCTGATTCAAAAATAATTCATGAAGTATTTTTTATTTGGGTAAATTTTGTCAAAATTGTACACAAGTCTGAGGCAATTGATTCTGCAGGATTTTTTCATGATAGAATATTTAGTTAAAAATGATCCACTAGGAAAATGGGTAACTCAATATTGACTCTTTATATTAAACTAGTAGTATAGAAAACAGTAATATATAGGACAGTAAATGAAGAGTTAAAATCACAGGTTCAGGTCAAATGACCTCTTCCCTTAAGAGTCTGTGTTTTTTGTTTTTTTGGGTTTTTTTGTCTTTTTGCTATTTCTTGGGCCGCTCCCGCAGCATATGGAGGTTCCCAGGCTAGGGGTCAAATCAGAACTGTAGCCCCCGGCCTATGCCAGAGCCACAGCAATGTGGGACCTGAGCCGCATCTGCAACCTACACCACAGCTCACGGCAACGCCGGATCGTTAACCCACTGAGCAAGACCAGGGATCGAACCCACAACCTTGTGGTTCCTAGTCGGATTCGTTAACCACTGCACCACGACGGGAACTCCAAGAGTCTGTTTTAACAGCCTGACCTGCTTCCTCTGAACAAACATCACAGTTGGTCATACCTCTAACTTGACACCTGACTCTTTTATCTCACATTGTAATTTTCTGTGTAACTTTACATAGGTTATTGCCCCAGCCTCCTACACAGTTCCTCTCCCTCCAATCTTGTTTCTTTGCACTCTAATGATTCTCAAACTTGAGCATCATTGGAATCACCTGAAAGACTCAAAAACATGAGCCTTTGTCTTCACAGTTTTTGATTTACTATCAAAACTGTGGTGAAATCCAGTAATTTGCATCTTTAATTAAGTTCCCAGACAATACCTATTCTGTGGATTCTGAGAATATTTGTAGTACCCCTGACTGGTCTAATCTTTACTAAGGAGATGGAGAGGGCTTTAAAAGCAAACACCCAAGGATGCGTAAAGAGTTCTGATATCTTCAGGGTGGACTCTGCTGCGTGGTGCTTTCATTCATATGGTACTTCCCTACTGGAGCCTATTTCTTACCAGTCCTCACCTTCACACTCCAGAAACAGTCACGTTCAACTTTACTCGGGATTCTCAAATGAGGTGAGCTTTCTTTCTCTTCAGGGCCTGTATGTCTGTGCTTCCTGACACACTCATTTGTTCCTCTACTTGGTTAACCCATCTTTATGTTCCAGGTAGCAGATTTTTCTTCTTTCAGGAAGGCTTTCTGTCTCCATTAGAAGTGTTGCTCCTATTCATTCCCCTTAGTACTCAACTCCTATTTTAGCCTAGCAATAATACAGTAGCTCTTGACACAATTATAGAGCCAGTAATGGCAGCACTTATTTGTTTACTATTATCTAGCACGGGGCGTAACATGTGCCAGCTGCTCAATAAAAATCTGTGAAAGGATG
Source organism: Phacochoerus africanus (assembly GCF_016906955.1). Classification (NCBI taxonomy): domain Eukaryota; kingdom Metazoa; phylum Chordata; class Mammalia; order Artiodactyla; family Suidae; genus Phacochoerus; species Phacochoerus africanus. The sequence goes on along the minus strand of NC_062553.1, from coordinate 99,920,402 downwards.
AATAATGTAATGAATGAATGTCTCGGTTTATCTTTCAGACTTTAAGCTTATAAGAATTTAGCGCTCGAATCTCTGTCTTCTTCATAGCATCCAGATACTTCCTTGCACATGGTAGGCTCTATATAGTGATGATTTGGCTAAAAGAAGAGATGAATGGATGTAGGAATGTATGGAAGGAACTGGGAAGCATGGGAACAAGACACACAGCCAAATACTATTTGGAAAGGCAAAGTAGCAATCTTCTTCTATTTACTAAAACAAACAAAACAAGCAAACAAGCTCTCTGACATAGATTCACTGAAGCCAGCCCATAAAAGGAAAGGAATGGTAAATATGTTATCATGGAAAATTGAAAAATTAAAGTATTTTGTGTGGGTATTCCTTCATCTGAAAGTTCAGGGTTTCAAGACATTAAGCCTTACCAGAAAAGTATTCCCAGAAGATGTATAGGGTGCAATGTACCCAACAGAAACAACATCCATATTAATAGAGGAAATGGCAATATCACATTACATTTCTGTAAGTAAAGAGCCATAACAGGAATATTCAGAGGTTGGCTTCAGCTGTGGCTGCCATCTGGTAGGTCACAGTGTGGGAAAAATGAGAGTTGTGACACAGAAATATAAATCATAGTCCTGGGAAATGGAAAATCAGAATTCTGTTCTTGATTTTAGCTGCTGAATTGATACATGAATTTGAACATGCTGAGTGCTTTAATTTCCTCCTCTATGAAGTGGGGCTAACAAAATTTTCAGTAAGACAATGCAGGGATGAACAGATATCTGTCAGTATGGAAAGCTCTCTGGACATATTACTATTCTGAGACAATTTCAGATACTGTTTTTCCCCAGTCTCAGTTTTTTCTCCTATATTCAAATACGGCTAAACTTCCTGTTATTTTGCAGTTTTATGGAGCCTGTGTTTTATATAAATGTACATTTCCCAAGCTGTTGAGCACAGTGATTATTCTTGCTTTCAGTGAGAAATTCTGCAGATAACAGAAATAATCAGAATTGAGCAGCTGCTAGCTTGCCCATTTTTAAAACAATTATGAATGGTTTCATTTTGTGTATTATTTGCTGCTCTCACATTCTCTTTTCTTGCAGCCTAGAACTAAAGACTTTTCTGTTATAAGCCTATAGAGATGAAGAATATAATTAAGAAGCAGCAGCACTTGTAGCAGGCAAAACTTCCAGCAAAGATGGCAGGAAAAAAAAAAAAAAGTCATTGAGCAGGAAAGAAACCTAAACCAGGAATCATTCAAAAATGCAGTACGAATATGGGGGAAAGGAAACCTGGGGGGAAATATTTGACTCACAGGAAAGACTGCCCAACCCCTCACGGGAACTCAGCAACAAGAGCAGACAAATGCAGTTAGTGTATAACTTAGGAAGATAAATATGGATTTTCCATACACCTCTAGCAACTACTATTTTGATTGTCTCTGGTCTCTTGGCTATTCAGGTGGGCGAGTCTTGCAGAGCATTTACTGTGAGTCAGGTAGAACTTTTCAATAGTAGCTTTGCTTATGTGATTCTGCTAGCCCGAAATGCCACTTCACTTCTTTCCTTTCCCTAATTCTTCAGCACCTCGGTGGAAATGTTGCCAACCTTTCTTGGGTGGAAATATCTGTTCTGCCCTCATATCTATAATAGCACAAAGATCTCATTATATCAGAAAAAAAGTTTTCTCTCTCCAGCCTTATGTGAGCTTCTTGAGAACAAGGATCTTATTCTCCTTCATGTCTGCACTGCTGGTTCCTCTTCCAGTTTTCCTGCCACATAGTAGAAGCTATATAAACGTTGGGCAACATCTCAGCCTTTGGTTAAAAAGAGTAAGCGTGACTCAGTGCCAGCTGACATCATCAAGTGCTGCTATCGTTACCTGACATAAGACTGAGCACATTTCCATCTTATCAGGAGTATCTTCTATGTTTATGGAAGCCTGCATACTTCTGCTTTCAGAATGCATAAGTAGCTGTTCTCTCCTCATATTACTACAAAGTCAAAGCAATAAAAGCATCTTACATCACAGACTTGGCATTAGATTAGCTCAATGAGAGCATTTTCCATATAAAGATCAATGAAAGAAAGCCAGAGCAATTACTAATTAAATGGAGAGAAAATGTTTTTCTGATTCAGAGCCAATAGATTATTTTCATTGGCGAGATATTCAGCATCTCTCATTTTTAGGGAACTAAGGTGTTGAATTTTTTTGAAAGACTTGAGGTCCCCTACTTTAAGAGATGAATGTAGATCAAGTAGATGTCCGGGATGGGGGTAGCATAGTGCTTTGCTTTTTGTAGTGTGCACTCAACAGACCCTTAACAAATAAATGTAAGATCTAGAGGTACAGTTGTTTTTTAAAAATCTACTTGGGTTAAAATAATGTGTGATTTCAAATTGAAGCTACCAGATACATTGCATTCTTCAGCCAAGTCACTAACGGCAGTGTACTGTGCCAAATGCTGAATTGCAGAAATTATGACACTTGTTTGTGAAATGATACCCACCCACTAATAATGCCCTGGTTTTCAAGAAGGACTAAATAAACAATAACCCTGGCCACTTTACCATAATTGCATCCTATCACAATTTATCAATGTTAAGAGACCCTGTTCTAGAGAAGTAAAGTGAAGACTTTGGTGTTTTTACATTTTTCTACCTTTATCACATCCTCAAAATGTTTTTTGTCTTATGTCTCATGCCATTTGGGCCTCATTGCTCTCTTTTAAGTAATGGTGAGCAGTAGTTTAAATTAGTAGCTTTTGTCTGTTTGGGTGATTTCTGGAGAAATCCAAATTTCTCCAGAACTGGTCTGGAGCTGAACCCACAGTATCTCTGAGTTATGCCAGTATAGCTGTAACATTAGTGAGAGGCTGCTTTAGAATCACATTACTCTTTTCTGTGATTATATCCTCCAACCAACAAACAAGCAAATATCCCAGGTAGGGAAAACAGAATTTGGATCATACTTTCTGACATTTTAAACGGTTAAGGCAAATTTTAGGCAGTAGTTCTTCCCTTCCATTTGGGTTTAGACGTCCTAAATTGAGGTGAATTACTATTTCTGTCATAGCAGTACTCCCACAAATCTCCACTCTTATTGCCAAGTCTATGATTAATTTAATTAAATAAAATTTTTGAATCGGAATAGACTTTTTTCATCTAAATAATACATATATACATACATACATATTTAATGAGCCTCAACTTTACATTAAAAATTGTTTTATTAAAATAGTAGATAATCCATAAAATAAATCCCAAACCATCAGTTGTGCCAATTATGATAAATATTTTCTGACCCAGATCTTTTAAAGTGAATCTTTCCACACTCTTACTGCCAAGCACGTTCTTGTTCTGTCCAATAAGCGTAAAGAAACCTCTGTGAATCCTGTAGATATTTAAGTCACACTGTATATACTATATATACAAAAAAAGGAAAGAAAGAAAATAGAACTTTCCTAGGTGTAATGTATTGAGTATTCTCTAAAAAAGAAGTGAGACTTCATGAAAGTCTCTGTTTTTCCAACACCCTCCCCAGTTTATACAGTAAACTCAGCACACACAAGGTATGGCAGAGCCCAAAAGAGTATTCTGCCTAAATCTACACCCCACAGTCCTAAAGAGCTGGTGAATTTTGATTTAGCTTTCTTTAGCTCTCACATGGCTAAATTAGAAACAAAACCCTGCTCCGCAAACCAGTTTTTAAAATATAAATTGCTCACGTGCACGCACACACGCGCATGATGAAAATGCAAGAGGGCACAAGATAGAAAAAACTAAGCAGGATCTGATTTCTTTCTCCACAGACTGCAGAACAGGATACATTGGGAAATGAATTTCAGTTAACTCATGTGATCATGGCTTTTGGGAAGCTGTAGCCTAGAAATAAATCACTTTCCCTAAATGTAATGTGAGAAGATTTTACTGAGAGACAAAGTGCCACTATTAGAATGGCAAGGAGCACTAGGGTGTCTGGATGAAACCTGTCCAGAATTCCTAATTTGTCTGAAAAGCCCAAGTGTTGTTCAGCCCTCCAAGTCAGTGGCTAATCTGGAAGAAAGATTAAAGCCTGTATTTGAAGCTCCCAGAAATCACCTTGTGGATGTGTCATTGCTGAAAACATTTTTTTTTCCATTTTGTAGTTTAAAAAAAGAGCTTGCAAACAACACGAAGAAGTAGCTCATAAATCAAAAGATACAAGCAGGGCATAAGTTAGAGTCAGGCCATTATGATGAGAATTTCCACAGCAAAAACCCAGTTCATCAGAATTCAACTGGATGAATGTAATCATTAACATGAGAAGTTAAAAAACAAAATTCTCCTGATTTTTCAATTAGTGCTTTCAGTCACAGTTAGACCTATTGTGGGAATAAACATCATCCTCCCAGAAACTCCATTCATAGGATTGTGCATGAATAATCCAGTAGGAGAGTGAGGTGGGGACCTTACATCTCAGTAAAGAGCAAAATCTCTTGTCTGTTTAATTTAAACTCTGTCACTATTGAAGGAGATTAGTAGAAGCAATTTTCTTCACATCTCCCTACCCCCCAGAAGAGGAAAACACAGCAAATAAAGATCTAAAAATAGCAAAATCTACATCATCTTCCAAATCAGTTGAAAAACTGCCACATATTAATTTCAGGTTTTGTTCTTATAAAGGGCAATAAGAACTCTTGGGACAGCTGGTTGATTTCAGCAACCCTTGACATCTGGAAGAAGATGGTTACAGTATTGAAGCTGGTGGAGCATATAAGGTAAGAGAGAGAAGTCATTCTGTCTGTGCACCAGAGTCACCTCTGGAGAAGAACTAATGTTAAATGCAATGCTAAGGTATAAACACAGTGATTAGTCCTGAGGTATAAATGCAAAGCTATTCTAAACCAGAGATCAGAAAATATGTTATGTAAAGAGCCAGATAGTAAGTGAATGTAAGCAACCTGTATGATCTCTATTACGACTGTTCACCTCCGCCATAAATAATACATAAATCAGTGAGTGTGCTGTGTTCCAAATCGATTTTATTTAGAAAAGCAGGCTAGATTTAGCCTGTGTCTTATGGTTTGCTGAGGCCTGTTCTAGGTTGTTTTGTTGTAAATGTATTTCATGGTGCTACTGAAGAAGATTCCTTATGCATTTTCTCCATGTAACACAATGAACAGAAGAGTAAGGATTCTATTGAAGCATGGATGCATGCAGAGATCAGAAACTGAAGACACAGAGAGCTATAGCATCTCTGTATTTCCAACTTCTGTTTTTATAATTTCCAGTCATCTCCAAGTTATTGAATAGAGGATAAGAATATTCTGTAGTGATTAATAAGGTCTTTAGACCACATGTAACAACAAATCAGGATGCACAATAAACTCTTTATACTGTCTCATACCCAATCCCTTAATTTCACTGATTAAAATTTATCAGCAGTTTAGACTCAGAAGGAATTAGTGGCAAATCAAAACACATTATCCATTATTCACAGTTCATTGTATATAACATAGAGTAAAATACAGTCTTATTTTAAAAAATTTCTATGTAGCCATTCTCACGTTGTTAATTTTTTTTAAATTTTGAGTTAATAATCTCCTTCAAATGGTATTAAACATACCTCCTCAATAAGCCATATCCTACCCACCTAATATGGAAGTCCAAAATAGACAAAATTGACAAGTATTTTTTAAATCGTTCACTGATGTTTCAGTTTCCTTCTTACTTAGCTCATATTTCACAACCCACCACCATAACTACTTCCACGGAAACATCTTTATTCACCTGTCTTTCTGATGGATTCATTTTTGAAAACCCTATAGCAATTATGTCCAACTATTTGTTGATTCTACAGCTGCACATATTAATTACATAACAAGCCATGGCTAGAGAAAATTTTGCATGTTGACTCTACCCCTTTCAAATTTAAAAGATAAATTTTAAAAGAGCAGTTAAAACTGAGACAGTCTACCAACCTAGTAAACTCACTTTCTTACTCTCTAAAACAACAAATGTTTCATGTTTTCTCTTTCATAGATTAGGAAACCATATCAGAAACTAACATATAGAAGTCCATATGCAAGATTGCACCAAAAATTTAGGCAGTGCATAGAAGGAAATAGAGTTGTGATGAGCACATACTTAAGAGTGATGCTTAAGTATACAAACTGCCTTTTTAAAAATCTCTGCACATAGATAAACACTGCTCTTCTCCCAGGGAAAGGCATGAATTACTAAAGAATTACCTATGAAGGCATGAATTACCTATCAGTATGGTTTTAAGGAGTGGGCATAATGCAAGCATGAAAAATAAATCAGGAGTTCCCATAGTGGCGCAGTGGAAACGAATCTGACTGGGAACCATGAGGTTGGGGTTCGATCCCTGCCCTCATTCAGTGGGTTAAGAATCCAGCATTGCCGTGAGCTGTGATATAGGTCACAGACGCGGCTCAAATCCCACATTGCTGTGGCTATGGTGTAGGATGACAGCTCCGACTAGCCCCCTAGCCTGGGAACCTCCACATGCTTCAGGTGTGACCCTAAAATAAAAACAAACAAACCAACAAACAAAACCACACTGTCTTGTAATAGCGGCAGTTTAATAGTTTTAATTTCATATATGAACAATATATTTTCTAAAAATGACCCCCGTACTTGAAGAATATTTTTATGGGTATTAGATGTTGTTTTTATAAGATTGCATTTGCAATTAAGCATTCTATTGTATCCTGCCATTTTTCTTGCTTCCTGCTCCTCCATTTCTCTAACGCAGACCATAGGGTGAAGTCAAGCAGAGCTCTGAGTTTCCACTTTATGATTATGCTAAGATCCATCAGGTTCTTATCCAGGAGATACCTGCTGGAACTCAGAAGATGGCAGTGGTTTTCAGGCTCAGCACGTTTCTCACATGGCTCCCTTTAAGAGAGGCTCTCTGGGTAATGTGAAGAAGACTAGAGAAAGGAGGGAAAGGAAAGGGAAACAGCTCCATCTCGGCTGATAGAAAGCCACTCAACCCAGCGTCTTGTGATTAAAAGCAGGGGCCCTGGAACTAGACTGCCTATGTTTGACCAGGCTCTGGCACTTTTTTGTGACCTTCGTCGAGTTAGTTTTACTTTTTGGCCTCAGTTTTCTCATCAGTTAAATGGAAATAATAACAGGGTTTACTTTTAGACATGTTAACAAGATTAAACAATCCAATATTTGTAAAGTGCTTAGAATAGTACATAGTAAGTAGTATGTACCACTTAAGTGTTAAAGAAAACAAATATTTTTTAGCAGGGCAGCGTGAAGCCTACTGTGAATATTATGCTTCTTAGATAAGAGGTAGACAAGAAAATAAGATTCACCCAAGGTCCTACCCAAATTATGATCAAGTGTGAATAATAGACATTGCTATATCCTTGGTCCTAGAATAGTACCTTATAGACAGTAAGTGGTCAGTGGATATTTGTTGCATGAATGGGCATGATCTCAAGGATTGGATTTGGGCCACAAAGTTACCTATCAGTCTGAAGCCAGAATTATAATCATTCAGATAAAGTAATTGAAGTGCTGCTGCATTTAGGAACAAAGTCCTATGGATATATATTTGGACTAGGTGATTAGATCTTGTGCTATGTGCTTGTGTCACAAGAAGTTACCACAAAACCTCACAGGCTCAGGAATAGGAACAGATGGAAATTAAAGCTAAAAATCAGTCAGGACAAAATGAAGACTGGTGTTGGATGAGTGGTGGTCAGAAACAGTGACAAAATAATACAGTGTTGGCATTTAGAGGGACTCAAGAAGTCATTTAAGTGTGTTTCTCCATGTTCTTCAGGTAATGTCTACGTATCCAAAAAAGTGGGCATGCCTCCTTGTCTTGATTCTTTCCACATATGGGAAAAACTCCCTCCCAAGTGAAATATAGTCTATTTTCAGATAATTTGAATCAGTAAAGTATTATTTGTATTAATATGCTAAACTCTAACTCTGTATATTTCATTGACTTATTTTTCTTAGTCCTGCTCTCTGAAACTTCAAAATACAACAAATACTTTTCATATTTTTGAAACTGCAAGTATAGTTATCTTGTTTTCCATAAATCTTTTCTTCCCTAGGCTAATAATTCTCTGTTTATTTATATTTTCTTCATTCAGCATGGATTCTTTGCAGCCCCTTTACTTTTCTCATCACTCTCTTCTGGATAGTGATAGTGCACCCAGAGAAAGATAGAATCTGGAACTGAAATTGTGAATAAGAGTAAAACCAAGAAATCATGCAGGAAATATTGGCAGTGATTATGCCCCTATATGTGGACCCTCTATATGAATTTAAAAAAAACCTGTCAGCACAGTTTTTCTGTAAATGTCCAGATGATAACTATTTTAGGATTTGACGTCCATAAAGTTCTATTATAATACTCAATTCTGTTGTAGTATGAAAGCAGCCATAGACATCATGTAAACGAATGAGCATGGCTGTGTTTCAACAAAGCTTTATTTATAAAAACAGAGTGGTTTGCTAATTCCTGCATTAGATATTCATATACTTTCAATTAACAAAAACTCTTGGGTTTTCTTCACTTCATGCCTCTAAGTTTTAGAGTGTTATGTATGATTGACTTTAAAAATACTTTGTGTTTATCCCTATTAAAATTGTGTCTTATTAGATTTTGCCTGTACATCTAATGTATCACAGCCATTTGGATTCTGATTCTGTTAGTCATTTCATGTAAAGGCCCTTCTCTACATCACACCACCTGCATATAAATTAGATATGTCCTTTCCTCATTTTAATGGAGATTATTGACAAAAATATTGAATGGGACAGGGCCAAGAAAAGAATCTTTGCAATGAAATTCTGAGTTAATAAAAATGCATTAATAAATGTTCTTTGAGAATATTTCTTCGATTAGAATATAATGGGTTGATCTTACCACCAACACAACCCATGTTTTCACATCATAATAACTCAGCAAAAGGATCTAAATTTGTCTTTCTTTGTAACCTAGCATTAAGTATCTCAGTATTCAAAGATTCAGTAGTAGTAAATAGTAGTAAATTTTTCTGTTTTTCCCACCTATTTATGGCAAAATTAAGTGGAGTGTTTGAAAGTTTAAGAAGTTAAATTGAAGCTTATACAATGAACAGTTTCCTAATAAATATTTAGAATCGGAATAGATTGAATCATAAAGAAATGGGGTTTACAGTCATGGAATGTATTCAGAAGATAAAATATAAAATTCGAGGATGACTTAGAGTGATTAAGTATACCAAATAAACAGTGAAAGAGAGGAAAAAACCATGTCTTACCTCTGAGAGTCTATGAATCTAAAAGTTGGTTAAGCCAAATAATTACCAAGGATTTAGCAAGGAAATAGCCTTTTGACTTTCTGCTGGTATCTTCAGGCTAGAAGTGAGGTTAAATACACAGCGCTTGGCTATAGCTCAGACCTCACTTTCATTATCAATCCCTTGCTATCTGCAGCTCCTGAGATTGTTCTGGCAATGGCCCCAAAAGACAGGATATGGAATGAGATTGAATTTCTGACAGTCTGAAAGTCATGAAATATTTATTTCTACACAGGAAAGAAAGTGGAGTGATTCTTTTGCCACCATTATTAAAAATTTAGCCGTTTAAATTATACCTTTAGCCTAAATAGGATCAGTCCACAAGGAATACCAGATGTTCCTTCTCTACTTCATTTAGAATATTTCCCTCATTGTACCTGTTTCAAAGATATTGCACAGTTTTAAGTAATAGCACTATTATCTGAATTGTGTGTAACATTTCAAGCTAAGAGAATGAACTGAGATAAATCTTTCATTAAGATGTAAAAATTTGGTTTATGATTATGTATAAGAATCTAATTTAATTCCCAAAGCTATTTTCATCAAAATCCATTCATTGGCTGAAAAGAGGTTTTTTTCTAAAAGCAAAATTAAATATATACATATATACAATCATTATCTATGCCCTGAAATTATGATGATATTCAAAAGCAACATAGTGACATGATTAAAATGCAGCCAAGTATAATTTTATCAGAATTTCTAACCAAGAAAATCTGCTTTATTGCTTATTTTTGATTCATGTTATATGATAGACAATTGGCAACATATCTTCTGCAATTATTTTTATCATCCATGAAAAATCATGGTGTACATTTCCTGATGGGTAAAATGTTTTTTCACTTTAGTATTTCCTCCTTATCTTATTTCCCACCTGAAATTATTGTTCTTCAGTGTTACTTCATATCGAAAAAGTCATCATTCATAAAGTTCATGCTTAGTTTGGAGTTTGAAGCTTGTTACTACAACAATCATGAAGTGTGGAACAAAAAGGAAATCAAAGAAGAATGAGCAGACTGTTTAATTTGTTAACTGACTTTGCCATGTCTTGAATAACCAAATTATCATAATTCCTTTCTAAGAGCGATGAACTTGATTTTGAGGTTCTCTGAGGACCTGCTTCTCACTCCACTTATCATTTATGGTATCTTCAGAACATCATTGCTCTATTTTGGGGAAACCCTTTCTCCCAGACTCTAATCAAATGTCCCAGGTGGAGGCTGCCAGGTACACTTTCACTCCTACTTCCATCTGACCTCAGCCAAGGGACCACACTCCTAGTGGTTGGATAGGACATGGGTGGATGATCCAGGTTCTGTTCTGAATTTATTCTAGGATTTTATGAATTAGGAGCCATCTCTTCAAAAAGAAATCTGAGGTCAGAACAGGGAGCCATGAATTATACTGAGTGGAAAAGGATCTCAGCTAGTAATCCAGAGGAAAAAAATAAACTCAAATTCTTATAATAAGGTGGCAGGGGGGGAGGTGAAATAAGTGGGAAAGGGAGAATAAGAACCTCCAGATATTTTCTGCTCAATAAAAGCAACAAAAACACAGGCAATTTTTTTTTTCTTTTTACAGCCACACCTGTGGCATCTGGAAATTCCTGAGCTAGGGGTCAAATCGCAGCTGCAGCTGCCAGCCTACACCACAGCCACACAACACCAGATCAAAGTTGTAACTGCAACCTATGCAACAGCTTGTGGCAATGCCAGATCCTTAACCCTGTGAGTGAGGCCAAGGACGAACCCACATCCTTAAGGACACTATATCGGGTTCTTAACCCACTGAGCCACAGCAGAAACTCTGAAATACTTTTTTTTTTTTTGTCTTTTTGCTATTTCTTTGGGCCGCTCCCGCGGCATATGGAGGTTCCCAGGCTAGGGGTCAAATCGGAGCTGGAGCCACTGACCTACGCCAGAGCCATAGCAACGTGGGATCTGAGCCGCGTCTGCAACCTACACCACAGCTCTCGGCAACGCCAGATTCTTAACCCACTGAGCAAGGGCAGGGACCGAACCCGCAACCTCATGGTTCCTAGTCGGATTCGTTAACCACTGTGCCACGACGGGAACTCCTGAAATACTTTTTTAAATCAACTTTTTTAGAACTGTAGAAATTGACCAAAAGTTTGCAACCATCTGGAGAGTGTTTATTTTGGAAAAAATGCCTGAATTTCAGTAACAGCAGTGAGCCTTGTGACATTTTAGTCTGCCCTGTTCCCAGCTCCCTTTCCTAAATTCCATGGTAGTCTTGAAAACCAACAATCTGACTATCTTGGTGATAACTAGCAATCTAGCAGCCTCTGAAAGGGTCAGGACAGAGCTAGAGCACCTTCAAAAGCCCATTCCCAGATAACTTTCATTATTTGATTTACCTGGAAGTTCCCTGGAAAATCCTACCCCAAAGCTTTCTTCTATTTAATCAGAATTAGAGTTCATCCAGCAAGAATAGCATTTTTTGTTGGGAGCATTTGATGAAGATAATCAGCAGCAATTGTTCTGATGTGGCAAAACAATTAGGACAGACTAGGTGATCAAAAAATTTAGGAGAAAAAGCTGGAGAATGAAGTGTAATTAAGGGCTTTTAAAAGCTCCGACATACCTCTGGGACTCTGGAAGTCTGTGTGTATGCCTAGATCTGTGTGCATGTCCAGGAACAATGAAGAAGGCACTGACTGACTTTAAACTCTACATGAGCAGGAAATCAGGTCTAAGGGAAAGTTGCAAACTACCTATCTGAACATTGAAGGCATGCCTCCACATACATATGGAGCCACCAGCAAAATGGAAGATTTACTGATCTGATTCATTTCAGGATATCTCTCTCCAGTCATTACCTGACCGCTAAATTAACCATCCAAAGATTTTGGAGGTTACATACAACAAAGAATATTGGTGTTAAAGAGTTCATTTAGGAAAATCACTGAACAGATAATAACAACAACAAGCAGCCACACAATAAACTCTGCAGATGGGAGGAAATTTAATTTCCAGTGCTATCACATTATATTATTTGAAATGTCCAAATTTCAAACAAAAATCATAAGACAAATATGGACTCTACACAAGAAAAATAAATGACAAGTTAATAGAAAATGTACCTAAGGAAACCAGGACATTGGATCTGTGCACAAAGATGTTAGGTCATAACTTTAAACATACTTAATTTCCAAAGAAAAGTATGTCTAAAGAATTGAAGGAAAATAAAGGAACAGTGTCTCACCAAATTGAGAATGTAAATAAACAGAATCATAAAGGCAGATCCATTGAAATTATCCAGTTTGGGAGTTCCCATTGTGGCTCAGCAGTTAACGAACCCAACTAGTATTCATGAGGATGCAGGCTCAATCCCTGGCTCAGTGGGTTAAGGATCCGATGTTGCCATGAGCTGTGGTGTAGGTCATAGGTGTGGCTCAGATCCCTGTGGCTGTGGTATAGGCCAGCAGCTGTAGCTCTGATTTGACCCCTAACCTGGGAACTTCTATATGCCGCTGGTGCAGCCCTAAAAAGCAAAAGAAAAAGAAAAAAAAAGAAGAAAGATATCCAGTTTGAGTGTCATAATATATTAGGGCTGCTGCTGTTTAAAAACAACAACAACACAGATTTGGTAGCTTATAAACAACAAAAACATACTTCTCACAGTTCTGGAGGCTGAAAGTTTGAGGTCAGGGTGCCAGCATGATCAGGTGAAGACCTTCTCCCAGTTGCAGACTTCTCATTGTATCCTCACTAGGCAGAAGGGGCTTGGCAGATCTGTGGAGTCACTTTTATAAGAGCACTCATCCTATTCATTAGGTGCTTAGGCATCTCCCAAAGGCACCAGCTGATAATATGATTATATTGGACATTTGGATTTCAACATATGAATTTTGGAGAGATTCAAACATTTAGGCCATAACACTGGGAAACGACATAATCAAAATTGTACGCTAGAGAAAATTTATCTAATAAAGGAAGAATATAGGATTAAAAAAAACCCTAAAAATAGCAAAATAACACACATATATTCTACCTAATTAGTAATTACGGTAATTACATTAGTTATAAATAAAGTATAATCTCTAATCGAAAGGCAGAAATTTATTGGCAGAGTATATTTAAAAATTGTTCGACCACATGCTGTCTGTGAGAGATACATTTTAAATTCAAAGACACAAATAGCTTGGAAATAAAAGGATAGGAAAATGTATCATGTAAAAAGTCAATAAAAGAGAGATGGAGTGGCTATACTAATCTCAGAAAAAAAACTTTATGATAAATTGTTATTAGAGGCAAAGATAGATATTTTATAAAAATAAAATAGTCACTCCATCAAGAAGTCCTATTATAAATACAGATGTACCTGACAAGAGAGGCCCAAAAAAGCATGAAACAAAATCTAACAGAATTAAGCAGAGGAATAGATGATTCAGCAGTAGTATTTGGAAACATCAATACTGTAGAGGACTGATAGAACAACTAAAGCTATCTATACAACAGTCTATGCAACAACAGTAAAATGCATGTTCTTCTCAAGTGCACATGGAACATTTGCAAACCAAACATCTAATAAGGGACAAGTTTCATACATAAATATCCATACAACTCAATAATAAAAATACAAATAAGCCAATAAAAATGTGCAAAGGGTAAAAACAGATATTTTCTCCAAAGAAGATATATACGATGGCCAACAAGCACATGAAAAAAAAAAACTCAATATCACTAGCCATAGGGAAATGCAAATCAAAACCACAATGAGATACCATTTCACACTTTTTGGGATAGCTGAAATCAAAAAGATGGACAGTAACATATGTTAGTGAGGATATGGAGAAATTAGAACCCTCATGCATTGCCAGTGGGAATGTAAAATAGTGCAGCAGATTTGGAAAACACTTTGGCAATTCCTCAAAAGTTAGACATAGAGTTACTATGTGATCCAGCATTTGACTTTTTAGTATGTACTCAAAATAAATGAAAGCCTGTTCACTTAAAAGCTTGTACACAAATATTCATAGCAATATTAGTCATAATACCCAAAAAGAAAAAAACTCAAATATTTAGTAGCTAATGAACAGATAAACAAAAGGACATGCAATAGAATACTATTTAGCCATAAAAAGAAATGAAGCATAAATGCATGGTGCAACATGGATGAAAACATTATGCTAAGTTAAAGATACCAGACACAAAAGATCTCATGTTGTAGGATTCCACTTATATCAAATTTCAGAGTGGATAAATCCATGGAAACAGAAGGGAATTCGTGATTTCCAGGACCTGAGAGAAGCAGGGGAATGGAGAATGACTGCTAATGCGTTAAAGATTTCTTTTCAATTGAATGTTCTGAAATTATCAATGGTAATGGTTGTACAACTTTGTGAGTATACCAGAAAGCACTGAATTTGTACAGTTGAGGTGATTTTTTTTTTGTATATGAATTATATCTCAACTAAAAAAGGAAAAACAATTTTACCTATAAAAGGCCAGTGATACAACAGGTTAACAGTATAGTCGGTGGCTCCCTACATTGTTAAATTTGAGTCTGGGGAAGTCAGACTCTCCAGAACCACAAAGATTGTCAAGCAAATCTGGAATAAAGTGACATGTTGGTGAAAACAGGGTCCCAAGAGATGGAAGAGGACTTGCAGTTAAAAACAGAGAAAGAGAAGAAATCTGAGGCTGAGACTGGGTTCAGCTATTGCATTCTTCTTCACGGTTTAGTTATCAGAGGCAATAAAGTTTCCTTTTTTTCAGTTGAGCCATTGGCTTGGATTTCTGTCACTTGCTAGTATAACTCTGGAAAATAGCTGTTTTTAAAGAAAAACACTACTCAAAATGGCTTAAGCCATTATAACACTGAAAATAGGAATATATTGCATGGCGATGAGTGAAAGTGAAGATACAAGAGTGTTGTATTTCCGTACCATTGACCAGAAAGCCGTTAATGGATAATTTAAGCCCCGGTCTTTAATACGTTGATTCTGAAATGAATATAAAAAATCTTGATAGGATCAAAGTTTAGAATGTTCAGGAAGAATGTGATTGCGAATTATCAAGCTGATTGTTAACCAGTGCTTGGTTAATCTCCGTGTTTTAATGCAGTAAGCAAGCTCTTGCATTACTGCTACTGAATTATTTTCTAGTCTACAGAATAAAGTAGCCTAAACAGAGGGTTTGTTTCCACATATAAATATAGCTTATATTTCAGTTTTTTGAGAAATGAAAACATTTTCCACTTTTACTTTCTTTACTAAATTATTTCACTTGATGGAATTTTTTTTTAAATCTGCAGATTTCTTTGCTACTAAGAAAATTGGTTAATCTGGTAGAATAATGCAAGGAGTTCTTATTACATTTCTTTAAAAATTATACTTCAGGATTCATGGTTATAAAATTCATTATTTTAGTATTTATTAAAATGTACCTAAGGAATGAAATTATAAATTATTTTCTTATAGAATGATCCCATTTATACTACACAGATACAATTAATTTTAAAGAATAAAATAATTAAATTTTATGATCCTATCCTCCAAGAGGAATCCATAATATCCTAAATTGGCCCAATTGATTTCCCAGTAATAAATAGGTATCTATTTAATAACTTTCTATCCCAAAACAAATAAATGACAAATGAAATACAGGAAGTGAGTGAATTATCTTAGTTGACAAAAGAAAATACACATCGTACTCAACCACTAAACTGATTCTTAATGATATCTAGAATAAGCAGTACTGATAAATGAACAGATTAATGCATAGATACACACACAGAGAGAACAGAAGCAGGTTTGTTGATAAAATTTTAATGAATTACAGAAGCTCTATAAAAGAAGATTGTCATCCAAAATTATCTGCATTAATTGGAGATCAAAACCTAATTTCCTACAAAGATATGTACATTGAATGTTTGAGAGAGACAAAGACATCTAGAGACAGAGACAAAAAGATAGAGGAAGAGAAAAGAGAGATAGAAGAGTACAGTCATCCCTCTGTATCCGCAGGTTCTACGTTCTTGGATTCAGGCAACCATTCTGGATTGAAAATATTCAGAGAAAATATTCCAGAAATTTCCAAAAAGCAAAACTTGAATTTGATGTGCGCTGGCAACTATTGACATAGCATTTACATTATATTAGGTATGATGATTGACCTTGAGATGACTTAAAGTATCCAGTAGGATGTGTGTCACTTATATGTAAATATTACACTGTTTTATATAAGGCACTTGAGCATCCATGAATTTTGAAAGTTGAAGTTGGTCCTGGGATGAATTCTCCATGGATACCGAGGATGACTGTATTTTAAGAAATAAGGTTTTCACTCTGGGCCCTATAGAATTCCTGGATGGCAGCAGGGAGTTCCTAATAATAACAGTCTGACAATCCTTGTTAGACTAAGGGTCCAAAAGATCCTTTACTTTTTGTAAGAAGAATGTACTGCAATTTAAAGCAAATACACTATTTTATTTCTTAAAACATATTTGAACACTTTCTTCCTGAAGTAAAGTCACACAGGAGATACAATTCATCCAGTTTACATGTAGTAATTGCTTATTGTGTGCCACATAAAGTAATTTATTGGTATCTTGGGAGTTATCTACCTGTTATCTACCTGTTAAATCTACATCCAGCTTACATGTAGTAATTGCTTATTGTGTGCCACATAAAGTAATTTATTGGTATCTTGGGAGTTATCTACCTGTTTAATCTGACTTATATTATTTAGGATTCGGCCAATTTTTATGAAAATGATGGATGAGTCTTCTGGTTAACTGGAGTAAGTTTTTAGCACATAGAATACTTCTACATAGTTAGATTTTTGTCAGGAAATAGATTTAATTTATATATTGTGTATATTTTTGCCCCACAATGAGCCTGCTTACCCAGGATTGCCAATAATTATGCTGAATCTCTATGGTAAGTCCATGCTAAGCCTAAGGCAGCAGTAAAAAATTGAACAGTACCTGTGACATAGAAAGAATTGCCTTACATATTGGTAAGAAGGGAGCTGAGTGCTAAGGTGGCCCTGGTCCCAAATTAATGGATGAAACACATTCATTTCTTGGCTGTTATCACTGGGCAGGATTCTCAGTACCTATGGGTTGCCAATTCATAAACCATAAGTATGTCACCTTAAGAAATGGAGGGTGGTCTTGCACAGTCATTTCCAGTCAATTATTTGTATCCTCATTTCATGCAACCTTTGCACTACTTGTTTGCTGTTTCAGTGGTAAACTGAAATGTGATACTACTGAGGCCAGTCAGAAGTAACATTCTTGCCAATTTTCAAATCCAGTCCAGCAATTTGTGGTCTAACTCAGCTCATTTGCCATTCCACAAAGTAGGTAGGATTGGTTAAAATCACTTTGTAGACCCACTGCATTTGTCACAGTGAAGTTCAAATAAATAATCAGGCTATGTTAAGGATAACAATCATATAAATCTAAATATATTTTAATGGAACAGACGATATGTAATATAAGGAAAAGAACATGTACATTTAAGAAGTCTTCAGCATGCTATAGATGCATTTACGAGTGAAAAACAGTTCTGTAGTTTTAACTGCAACTGAATGATTTAATGAATGACAGCAAAAGAAATAAGTTCAAAATTGTCTCAATTTTGCCCCTGTGATTTAATAAGCATGAAAATATTCATAGAAAATCTGGCTCCCTCAGATTTCTAACTACCTAATGATTAAGAGGTATGGATGGCTAATGTCTCCTACTCTGGGTATTTAAACATAGATATAGGATATTTATATATATGTGCCAAGAGGAAGCCACAAAACAAATCTTAGGTGTCCTCCTGAAGTGTCAATTTTAATCAAGTATTTGCTAACAAAATACCAAATAATAAATGTTTCAACTCATCTAATTATTGTATATAAGATATCTTCTCATCAAAATCAGCATAGATATATGTAGATTAGAAGATGAAATTTATTTGAATTTTAGAGATAAGACACATAATTCAAAGAAACACCAGATGTTCAAGGAACAATTTGCCAATCCTTCGTAATATTTACTCGCACTCTTAATGTCCAATTAAAATTTGCATTCTTTACTTCATACCCATTTCTTGGTCTTTTGTGGACAGAAAGAATAACTCCTTAGCAAGTTCCTCATAAACAAAGGCTGCTCACATAATCTAAGTCAAAACCAACCCACTAAGTCTGTGTCTAGGTCATTTTGCCCAAAGCCAGTTCTTTAAAAGTCACTTCACCAAACAGTCAATCTTCCAAATGACCAGTTTGCCAAAATACTTGTATATTTAACCACGTAGTTTTAATTAGACGGTTCTCTTTTGGTTTTCAAAGCAGGCCTAGGGCCCAAACAAATAAAATATTTCTTATACCATATTATTATGAAACAAAATGCAGAACAGTCAAATTAAATGTGCTAAGAAGAAACAAGTAAATTCTGCAAGTTGATCATTCCAAGGATTGTTTTTGGCTTTGGGGAAATTGTTGGCTCACATGTGTTAGATATCTAGGCTACATATATATTTTTTTATTATTTCCCAATATTTTAGGACTAATTTCCATTCATTCATAATCACTTAAATATGCTTAATTTTGAAACCAGTGGGAGTTAATCTATCCTCAAATAGGTTCGGTTTCCTGTCATTCTTCCCACTTTTTAAAACTCAAATCACAATTGGAGTGTGTCACCCCCTTGATATGTAGATGTGTTCTAAGCCTAGCAGCTCTTTAAACACCATCCCATTGGGATTTTTATGGAAGTTTCATCACATAGGCATGATAAATCATGAACTCCATTTTCAGCCCTCTTCTCTTCTCAAGAGAATGAAGGGCAGGGAGAAAAAGTCTAAGCTTCTAATCATGGCTTGGTTGTCTGGTATCCATCCCTCATCCAGGAGCCCACCAGGAATCATCTCATTAGAACAAAAAGACCTCCTATCATCCAGGAAGTGAAAGGATTTCAGGAGCCCTGTGTCAGGAGTCAGCATCAAAGACCAAAACTTAGAAGTACTCTTATGACCTAGGAAATTAGAGTAGTTTTAGGAGCACTGTGCCAGGAACCAGGGGCAGAGAACAATACATATTTTCTTTTATCTTACATCAGATGTGAAGACAAATAGATTGCTGAGATACTCATTGCCACATTTAAAAAAATTTTTTATTATGGTTGATTTGCAATATTCTCTCAATTTCTGCTGCACAGCAAAGTGACCCAGTCACACATACATATATATCATTCTTTTTCTTACATTATCCTCCATCATGCTCCATCACAAGTGACAATTCCCAGTGCTATACAGCAGGATCTCATTGCTTATCCATTGCAAATGCAATAGTTTGCATCTATTAACCCCAGATTCCCAGTTCATCCCACTCCCACCCCCTCCTCCTTGGCAACCACAAGTCTGTTCTCCATGTCCATGATTTTTCTTTTCTGTGGAAAGGTTCATTTGTGCCATATATTAGATTCCAGATATAGGGATATCATATGGTATTTTTCTTTCTCTTTCTGACTTACTTCACTTAGTATGAGAGTCTCTCATTCCATCCATGTTGGTGTAAATGGCATTGTTTTGTTCTTTTTATGGCTGAGTAGTATTCCATTGTGTATATATACCACATCTTAATCCATTCATCTTGTTACCATGTCTTGGCTACTGTGAATAGTGCTGCAGTGAACATGCAGGTGCATGTGTCTTTTTCTAAGAAAGTTTTGTCCACATATATGCCCAAGAGTATGGTAGTTCTCTATTTAGTTTTCTGAGGTACCTCTATACTATTTTCCATAGTGGTTGTACCAATTTACATTCCCACCAACAGTATAGGAGAGTTCCCTTTTCTCCACACCTTCTCCAGCATTTGTTATTTGTGTTCTTATTAATGATGGCCATTCTGAATTCAACCTTTCTTTGCCTTCAGATTCTGTTCTTTACTTTCTTTTCTTTCTTTTTTTTTTTTTTTCTCTTTTGGCTGCTTTGCAACATATGGAGTTCCTGGGCCAGAGATTAGATCTGAGTTCTAGTTACAACCTATGCCACACCTCTGGGCAATGCAGGATCCTGAACCCACTCTGCCTGGCTGGGCATCACCCCTGCTTCCCAGTGCTCTAGAAATGCTGCAGATCCCATTGTGCCATAGCAGGCACTCCTGTTCTTTACTTTTGTAAGGTGGTCCCCAGAACAGTATTTCTATGCCTACCATATATTGACTCAGAACATTCAGATGTCCTCCTTGAACAATTTTGTGGCCAGGTGACAGAGATATCTTGCTTAGTTTAAAACCAGTAGGCACTGCCCTTAGGCCCTTAGAGTAGAAACAACTCCATGCAAATTATGACTTGAAAGCAATGGAAAATTGATAAAGGGAAATTTATCATAAGGAGACTATTCTCTAGGTGACAGATACTAAAGGTGCCCCCTCAATGATTACTTTAAAATGTGATAAATTACCACATATATCTTAAAATTCATATTGTTAAAAGTATTTAATTACATGAGAAAATGTTTAAATTTCAGATTAAAAAAGCAGGAGGAATAATAATGTAAACACCTGAGGCAGAATCAGTCTTGACCTATGAAGAATGGACAGTTATGTGAGCTCAAGCCTAATAAGAGGGAAAAAAGTTTTTATAAACAAGACTGGAGAAATAAGCAGAGCCCACATTATGAAACGGCTTATAGAACAAAGCACTGATTTTAGTCTTTTTCCCAAGTTCAGTGAAAGGATTCATTGAATCCATTTGATCATAGGATTTTTCACAAGAAGTTTGCATGACACAATAAATATTTTTAAAGGACCTTGTGACCAACGTGTAGAAAATGGATTAGAGAGGGGCAAGTATAGAAGCAGAAATGAACAAGATTTCCCTGAGAAAATCAACAGTCATGTGTCTGTTTAGTTCTGTATTTAATCCATGTCCAATGATCTCACTACCTCTTTATTACCTATGTTCTGCCTTTGGCACTCCGCCATATACACACCAATTCCAGGAGGGCAGGGACCATGTCTGCCCATACTTTACACCTCTTTCTGTACCTAAGATATCCTAGGCAATATTTGCTTACAAAATCTTCATATGTGTGAGCTTAAAATTTTTTTTCTTAGCAAATCTTACGTTAAATAACAAAGTGATCCGTCTTCTTAAACAGAAGGTCTCTTTGAATCCTAAACTATTGATTCCATAATTTTTTGAGAAATTAATGAACCTAGAGTATATTTTCAAAAATGCTGTTATGAATAGTTTAAGAATAATAACATTCAAGAAATAAGAAAATACTTATTTATAATATTCAGTAGTATTTAGGAAATGATCTCCGTGTTTTGCCAAAATATGTTTCCTAGTTTGTTAGCATGTTGACTTCCTTGAATCCTAATGAAGTAAGTTGAAATACCTTTAAAAAAATAACATTCAAGTAAACATCGACTTGAGATACAGTGTTATCCCTGATATTTTTCTGAGACATTTAATTTTGGGGGGGCTCTTTTTAGGGCCACACCTGCGGCATATGGAGGTTCCCAGGCTAGGGGTCCAATTGGAGCTACAGCTGCCAGTCTATACCAAAGCCACAGCAATGCTGTATCTGAGCCAATCTGCTACCTACACCACAGCTCATGACAATGCCAGATCCTTAACCCACTGAGCAAGGCCAGGGATTGAACACAGGACCTCATAGTTACTAGTCGGTCAGGTTCGTTGACCGCCAAGCCATGACAGGAACTCCTCATTTACTTTTTAAAGACAGATTCATTCAATATAAGATCACTAAAAGATAAATAAAACAGTTTGTCTTGGGTCTCATAATATTTATATTGTTTCCCTGATATTTAAGGATATATGTAAGGTTAATTTCTATTACTTCTACATGAATACAAATTTGAGAAGAAATATAGAATTTCTTATAAGCAAAAGGCCTAGCACTTAATATTTAGCAAAATACTTTGTAGTAGATACTGCTGGTGCTATTTTAAAAATAAAGGTGTCAAAGATGAGAAAATTCCTCAAAGTCATCTAGTTAATTGGTGAATTTAACCTTGTTCTAACATATATTGACAAATCATAATTTAAATTTTCAATATTCTTACTGTGGTTTCAGATATTTCAGTGAACATTAAGCATCTTTTATTCTCTAACACTGGATTAGACACTTCTCTTCTGAACTCTTATATTGATTCATTCATACTTCTGTCACCATTCTTGTTCTACTGCATTTTAATGACCTATTTACTGTCTCCCAACAAGAGTATGAACTTTAGAGTAGGGATTGCATCTTGTTTCTTAGGCACATAATAGACAAAGTGAATGTTTTAAAATAAATGTTATTTAAAATCACTTATGTTTTCCATAGAAGCAGATAGAAACAGCAGAGCCTTATCAGTTATGGAAAATATTCAGGAGTTCCCGTCGTGGCGCAGTGGTTGGAGAATCCGACTAGGAACCATGAGGTTGCGGGTTCGGTCCCTGCCCTCGCTCAGTGGGTTAAGGATCCGGCGTTGCCTTAAGCTGTGGTGTAGGTCACAGACGCAGCTCGGATCCTGCGTTGCTGTGGCTCTGGCATAGGCGGGTGGCTACAGCTCCGATTCGACCCCTAGCCTGGGAACCTCCATATGCCGCGGGAGCGGCCCAAGAAATAGCAACAACAACAACAAAAAAAAAAGACAAAAAAAAAAGAAAATATTCAGTGACCTAGAATAATATAATTTGCTAGTACTACTCCATGGAAAGGAGAATTTGGATTATATTAAAACACACACATATGTAGTGTATGGTATATATATTTTTTGAAATATGACCATTATGGAAACCTCCTTGGGACTGATCTCAAGTACATGTTCTTGAAGGGAAAAAAGTGAGACTGGGGGTTGAAGTGCATATAGGCAAATTGGCATCATTTGTTTGTGGATAGCATTTCAGGCAAAAGAACTCAAGACTGCATAGACATGCCAAGAATCATTTAATGCCACTTGTGGGCATTTCATAAATTTCATGGAAAATATAGTTCTCAGGTTTCTTATTTAATAACATGGGCAGTTGCCAGTGATGGGAAAATGCCAAACCTATTTCAGTTTTGAAGTTACAAGATCTAATTTACTCAAAATCAAATCTTATCATACCCCTTAAAAATAGTTGCTACTGAAGACTTCTAAAAGTGTGTTACTTACGTATTTATACTTGCAGAAATAATGCTAAAAAACGTATTTCAATCTCAGTTTTTTTTAATGCAGTTGAATTTAGTTTAAATAGGTTTTGGTTCCTTAGCAAAAATATGTTATATAGAAAAAGGAATGGTGAATTTTCTAATGAGACCCAAGA